>NC_022021.1:230400-248603 GCF_000317375.1 Microtus ochrogaster
CTCTGTAGACCAGGCTGGTCTCGAACTCACAGAGATCCGCCTGCCTCTGCCTCCCGAGTGCTGGGATTAAAGGCGTGCGCCACCATCGCCCGGCTCCCAATTTTTTTTAAAAGGAGATTTATTTATTTTATTTTGTGTGTGCGTTGAGTGCTTGCATATATGTATGTATGTGTGTCATGTGTGTGCTTGGTGTCCACAGAGGATAGAAGAGGGTGTTGGATTCCTTGGAACTGACGTTAGCAGGTGGTTGTGAGCTGCCATGTGGTTTTTGGTAACTCAACCTATCCCTTTCCAAGGACAGGAAGTACTCTTAACTGCCAAACCATTTCTTTAGCTTCAAAACACAGCTCCTACCTCCACCCTGTCTCTGTATAGCCCTGGATTGCCTAGAACTCAGTATGTAGGCTAGGCTCCTGGCTTCAAATTTACAGAGATTCATCTGCCTCTGCCTCCTGAGTTCTGGAATTAAAGGTGTGTACCACCATGCTCTGCTCAAAATGAAATTTAATTAAAGTTAGCCATAAGGCTGATATTAGGGAAAATAATTCATATGTGATTTAGAGAGTATCCACTGTGTAGCTCGTGAATTCATGAGAGACACCCATGGTTGACGAGTGGGGCTGATACCCAGTGTTCTGTCTCCAGTTGAAAGCGTTTCCAGGAATGGCTCCTGTAAGATCTGGAATATTGTGAATAGAGAAACTTCCATTTTAAAAATGGAGAAACTTTCCACTGGGCTTAATAAATTATTAGAAAATAATTTATAGATTCTATAGTTTTGTTTTTTTATGATTTTTATCCTTTGTAATAGGAAATTAAAAATTAAAAAAAACTCCTGTGGGTTTTTTAAAGATTTATTTTATGTGTATGAATGTATGCACAGATGTGTGCTGACCACGTGTGTATGTGGTGTCCCTGGAGGTCAGAGGGGGCACTTGATCATTCGGCACTGGAGTTATGGATGGTTGTGACTCACCATATGGTGCTGTTCTGAGGACTGACCCTGCATCCTCCTCCCTTTGTGGATAGTTTGTTTTTGTTTAGGACGGGTCATATATTTTAAGTCCTTTAGAACCGCCTAAAGATTCTTTCTGGATTCCTGGGGTGCTGGTTCTTTGTTGTGGAGAATTAGAACAAATTATTTTAGTTAAATTAAAACAGTATTTTAGTGTGTTCCTTTTACTGAATCATTTTTGTGATCTTTCTGTATATCACCAGAGTTTAGATGTAAAGTTTAAGGAAGCATTCCTTTGTAGATTCATTCCTTGTTTTTTTTTTTTTTTTACTGATTGTTCTTTCTCTATTATACAGTTGACAATGGAAGTATTTCTGACTTCATTGGACTGTTTTATTTTACTGATGGCTTGGAAGAATACATAGTGAAGTGGTTGTAATGGAAAGAGGGTGTTGTAATCATAGGCTCTTGGAGGATATCTTAGTTATCTTCATATGTGTTTGGGGGCTGAAAATTAAACCCAGGTTTTGTTTTTGGGTTTTTCGAGGCAGGATTTCTCTGTAGCTTTGGTGCCTGTCCTGGAACTAGCTCTTGTAGACCAGGATGGCCTCGAACTCACAGAGATCTGCCTGCCTCTGCCTCCCAAGTGCTGGGATTAAAGGCGTGTGCCACCACCGCCCGGCTAAACCCAGGCTCTTGTACCAGCTAATTCATGTTCTGTACCACTGAATTATCTCTTGGCCTTATCTTTGCCATTTAAAATAATTGATATGGTAGTTCAAAGTGTAATTTGAAATTTTAACAAAGAATGTACCCTATTAACCAGCGTCCTAAATTATGTGTAGAATATTTTCATAAACTAAGAAGACCGTTTGTTTGCTTTTCTGTCAAGCTTTGTAGCCCAAGGACACTGCTGTTTCCATTTAAATTATCATGGGCTAGTTTAGTATGTTTTAGATCATCTAATTGGATCATGCAATAATAATGCTTGTTGTTGGTTTCTTTTACTTTTACTTTTGAGATTCACCCATTTTATTGCTTGTATAAATAGTGTAATCCTTTTATTAGGTTGGTACAAAAGTAATTTTGGTTCTTGCATTGTTAAAATTATTATTTTATATGCTTACATTCTTAAATACAGTTATCATGCATTATTAATGCACACTTCTCACCTTAGGATCTTGTACTACTGACTTATTACCTATTTATATTAAGGAAATCATAGACAAAAAGCAAATTCCAGATAGTCTTTTACATTTTTTTAGATTTTTTTTATATATCTGAATGCACATCTGTGTAGCCCATGGGTGCAGTACCTACAAAGGACAGAAGTGGGCGTCAGATTCTTTGGAATTGGAATTGCACATGGTTGTGAACTATCCTGTGGGTACTTGGAATTGAACCCTTGAAGAGCAGTGTCTTAGGGTTACTATTGCTGTGGTGAAACACCATGACGAAAAGTACTTGGGAGGAAAGAGTTTATTTGGCTTATTGCTCCACATGACTGTTCATCATAGAAGGAAGTCAGAACAGGAACTCTGGAGGCAGGAGCTGATGCAGAAGGCATGGAGGAGAGTTGCTTACTGGCTTGTTCTTCATGACTTGCTCAGTGTGCTTTCTTACAGAACCCAGCACCACCAGCCCAAGGATAGCACCCCCCACCATGGGCTGGACCCTCCTACATCAGTCATTAATTAAGAATATAGGCTTGCCTACGGCCTGATCTTTTGGAGGCATTTTCTTAGTTGAGTCTCCCTCCTTTTTGGATGACTCTACCTTATGTCAAGTTCATGTAAAACTAGCCAGCACAAGCAGCCAGTGCTCTTAACTGCTGAGCCAGCTCTTTTGCCTCTCAAGTATTTTCTTATTAGAGTTCAAAATGGGTCATATATATGAAGAAAGTTTGCAACAATAACAATGCATTTGGTCCAGGAGGAACTGTTACATGTATTGTTAGAATAATGGTTCAAGAAGGTTTGCAAAGAAGAGGGGAGCCTTGAAGGTGTGGAATGTAGCAAACTGAGCAGTTGTTGAATCTGTTCCTTTTATAACTCAAAGGTTGCTGTAGAACTCAGTGTGGACCATTCACTGGTCATTTTGCATTGGAAGTAAATTCGAAACATGAAAAAGCTCAAATAAAAAGCCATTTTGAACTATTGTCCTGATTCTACACACAACGTTGTCTCGTTTCTGTATTGGGTTGTGATGTGCAATGAAAAGTAGATAGTGTAAGACAGCAGTACCCAGCAGTGCTTGGGCTGAGAAGAAACTTCAAAGCATTTCTCAAAACCAAATTTGAACTGCCCACAAAAAGGGATGGGGTCATGATTACTGACTGGTGGTCTCTTAACAGTCTGAGCCATTGCTTTCTGAAATCTGATGAAATTATTACACCTGAGAAGCCAACATTGGTCAAAAGAAAGGGCCTGATTTTCCACAATGCCCAACCTTATATCACACAACTAATTCTTCACAAATTGAAACTTGAACAAATTAGGTTACATAGTTGTGGTTTTGAGTCAGGGTCTCACTGTAAACCCTGACTGATGTAGAGCTCGATATAGACCAGGCTGGCCTTGACCTCACAGAGATGCCTGCCTTTGAAATCAAAGATGTGTGCCACCACACCTGGCTTAGGCCACAAAGTTTTTCTTTTTTTCTTTCTTTTTTTTTTTCCGAGACAGGGTTTCTCTGTGGTTTTGGAGCCTGTACTGGAACTAGCTCTGTAGACCAGGCTGGTCTCGAACTCACAGAGATCCACCTGCCTCTGCCTCCCGAGTGCTGGGATTAAAGGCGTGCGCCACCACCGCCCGGCTCACAAAGTTTTTCTTTATCTGCTATGTTCACCTGGCCCCTTGCCAGTTAACTGTGACTTCTCCAAGCTTCTCAACAGTTTTTTACAAGTAAAATGTTTTACACCAGAAAGAGGCAGAAAGTGCTTTCCAAGAGTCATTGAATCCCAGGGATGGACTTTACAGTGACTAAAACAAAACACCTTACTTTTAATTGGCAAGAATATATTGATTGGAACGGTTTTTATTTTGGTAAGAAAGATGTATTTGAACCTATTTATAATGACATAAAACTCATGGTCTAAAACAGTAGTTCCTTTTGCACCAACCTAATAATTTATTTTTTTTGGATTGGGACTTGAATCCAAGGTCTTGTGTATTCTATAAGTGCTACGTCACCAAGTTGTTACACATTTAGCCCATACTTGTTAAGTTACTTTTTTGTTTTATTACTTAACAGTGCCATATTTGTTTATCCATCCTTTGCTTTGGATATTGTCCTACTTTGAAAACTAGAGAGCTCTTCTTTTTTTTTTAAATAAAAACTCTAAACTTTCCCCCTTTCTTTAAACAGAGGAAAAACGCCCCTTTGACTTGGATTTTTTTGCTCATTTGCTTCAGAAAGTTCTTGCTGAAGAAGAAAAAAGAAAAAAATCTACTAAATGTCAGAGTTCAAAGGAAAAGTCTTCCAAACCACGGAAAAACGTGCAAGGTATTGTTTGGAGTTTCATCTAGTGGTGAATTTACAGTATTGCCATTATGAATTGAGATGTTATTCAGGTAGTTGACACCATCATAGTGCATAGTTGGAGGGAAGTATTAGTATCATCGCTTTGCCAGTTATCTGGGGCAAATAACAGCTCCTTTTTAATGATTTGTTTTTGTTTGTGTATTACGTGTGTGTGTGTGTGTGTGTGTGTGTGTGTGTGTGTGTGTTTATGAATTTGTGCTTTTTTGAGAGGCCTGATATGAGCTGGAGAGATAACTCAGAGGTTAAGAATGCTTTGTTGCTTTTAAATTGGGCTGGTCTTTGGTTCCCAGCACTTGTGTTGGTGTGACTTACAATTGCATTTGACTGCAACTCTATGGCATTTGATGCCATCTTGTAGACTCTCTAGATACCCACATACTGTGTGTGCACAAATATATTTAAAAGGAAAAACAATGTTTCAGTCTGGGGATGTAGTTTAGTACTTGCCAGGAATGCAGAAAACTGCCTGGATTTGATCCCCAGTACCACAAAAATGATGAAAAAGATCCTTGGTTCAGGCAGGGGACACAAGTTCATTCCTATTTTCAGTCATATAGTACAGTTGGAAGCAACCTGGAATGCATCCGACCTTGTCTTAAGCAATCAAAATGATACAAAAGTTAGAATTCTAGAACTGTTTGTTCTACCTGATGTTCAGAGCAAATTCTTCAGCATTCTTAGGAATAACTTTTAAAATTAATTAAATAATTTTAAAAAATGAAAATGTAATCTCATAAATACGTAAATATTTCTGCCACTTGAAGTTTTTATATCGTAATATACTTTGAATCCCATCACATTTCTACATATAAACTTACTTTTATTGGTAATTGGCACGTATGTATCTTTTTTTTGTTGGGGGCAGCAGTGCTGGGCATTGAACCCACGGCTGTGTATATGCTAAGTAGGATGTGCTTTACTACTGAGCCACCCTAGCCTGTACCTGCGTGAGCTTATAGTGCGAATGTTAGAGCTGATCTCGTCTCCTCTTTGAGTCTTTGTTCAGATTTTCACAAAAATGACATGACAGACAAAATATACTTTTGAGTATTTATCATCTTCCCTTTCAATAAGTTTTCTATACACATTTCATGTGTTTATAACAATTTCTCTTTTAGCAAAAAAGGTAACTAGTGAGGAAGTGAATGATGATCCAGATGAATCTGTAAATAGTAACAGTTCAGATCCAGAAAGATCTCAGAAGGATACTCAGACAGTTGCTGAAGAGGAACCACCAACTTCGACAGGACAGGATTTAGAACAAACCATGTTAGAACAAGATCAAAATCAAGAGAAAAGGAGGAGGAGGAAGAAGCAAAATGAAACTAATAAGCAGGAAGCAACAAATCTTGTAGGAAATGTCCGCGTTCAGTCAAGCTCTCCTGAAGCAGAAGTACACAAGAGTAAGTTTCAAACACATTCTAAGATCCTTGGTTTTATTAGAAGGGGCGTGTACAGTAATGTATATGACAGATGCTACCGTTGTGGATAACAGAAATCCCTAATGTTTGTTAGTGGTTGTCTGCCCAGTACTATGTTACATCTTGCCATCTTAATTTTAGTTAAAGAGAAAAAAACAGCTGTAGAAAACAAAACAAAAAAAGTGAAGCAGGGAGAATTTTCTCCAGATTGTTCAGAAGTTGAATTATTTCCCTTGTGTTCCCATTAACAGTCATTGGTGATCATATATCTGTAACGAATCTCAGATTTTTATGATCTGCCTTCATGGAATACCTCTGTGAGTCTGTAAAAAGAGCTAGTAGAATTTCCATTTCTTTTTTTTTCTTGTATTCTTAGAATGCAAGCATACTGTAATTTAAGTGTTGCTGGAAGACAAAAACCAAAACTTAAGAGGAAACTGGGGCCTTCTTAAGAGTTTGCTTTAAGAATACTTAAAGTGAAATAGTAAGTTTGGAGGTACTGCTCAGTAGTAGAGCATGTGCTAGCACCTGCAAGTTCCTGGCTTTACTACTTAGGAACCCCTTCTGCCTGCTCCTTAGTCCCCTTCCAGACCCTCCCCAATGTATCTTCCAGCTTCGTGTTCTTTTTAAAGAACCAAACAAAACAACCCACTGAGTCCCATCAGTGTTGCTCATATGTGCACGGGAGTGGGGTCATCCATACCTAACCTAACCAGAGGCCACACCTCTTACAAAACCGACTATCCCTTCCCCAGTAGCCATCACCTGCCAGGAGCACCTCAGCTGAGGATAGGCGCTTGTGTTCTTCCCTGACCCATGCTGGACTGTTGACTGGCTTGAGCTTGTGTTTGTAGATATATTTGTTATGAGTTCATAAGTGAAGTACTTCTGTCACGTCCAAAAGACTAATTTTCAGAAGTTCTCCTCAACCTCTGGTTCTTACAGACTTTCTATGACCTCTGTGATATTTCCCAAGTTCACGGGTTAGGGTGTCTGGTTGGTTTAGTTGTTTGTTTGAGACTGAACACTCAACAGTCACTTTCTGCAGTTTGACCATTTCTGAGTCTTTGTAATGACTATGTTAACTACAAAAAGAAGCTTCTCTAATCCTTAGCTGTGAAGACAACTGTTTAGAAGGCAGTTGATACTGTGCCCATTTAGCAAAGCAGTAAGATATTCCCTCTGGCTTAGGACATCATGGTTTCTGGTCCGGGCTTTCTTGCTCAAGCAGAGGTTCCTCCTGTGGATCTGGCTAGAAACCTAATCAAGAAGCAGTTGTTACTTCTAGCATTTGTGCCACTGTTGTACTAATGGACATCTCCTGTCAGTTGAGTTGCAGTTGCTTGCAGGGTTCCTAAGTGGTAAGGCAGTTAATGACTTTTTCCTTCAGTAGCTTGTATAATACCATCAGCACAATGAGAGCTAGCTAGCAGAGAAGAAGTCATAATAGTTTAATAGATCAGTTCTTGTAGTTGAAGTAATAAAAGTTTTTTCTTTCTTTCTTTCTTTCTTTCTTTCTTTCTTTCTTTCTTTCTTCCTTCCTTCCTTCCTTCCTTCCTTTCTTTCTTTTTCTTTTTTTCCTTTTGAGATAGGGTCTAATATAGCCCAGGCTGGACTAGAACTTGCTTTGAAGTCAAGGATGATCTCGAACTCTTGCTTCGCCAGTCTAAGAGCAGGGATTGCATGTATTTGCTCTTATGTCCTGCTTACGGCTGTCTGGTTTTTGTTGTTGTTGTCTGAGACAGAGTTTCTCTATGTAGCCATGGCTGTCCTGGAACTCACTCTTATAGACCAGACTGGCCTCGAACTCAGAAATCTGCTTGCCTCTGCCTCCCAAATGCTGGGATTAAAGGCGTGTGCCGTCATGCCCAGCCCACAGTTATCTGATTTATAAGCATTAGAATATTATACTCTTGTTGTTTACCATTACAAGAAATATTACATGTAGAGGCTTATGAGATAGCTCAGTGGGTAAAGGTACTTAAGTTTGATCCCAGGGATCCACAAAGAAGAAAACCAACTCCTGTTGCTTTCTGATGTCCACATGGGCACTGTGGTAACACACACACACACCAAGTAAATGAATTAAAAAATGGAAATTATTTTTTTAAACAGAGATTATATAATAAAAGAAAACTGGGTAAACTGGCCAGTGCCTGTAATCTCACCACTTAGGTGGTAGAGTAGGTAGATAAGTAGATTCAGAAGTTCAAGATTATCCTTGGCTACCTAGTTTGATGCCAGTCTGTTACATTAGCCCCTGTCTCAACCAAAAGAAAAAGACATGTTTTACAATGTAAAGAAGAATAGCTTTATAGTTCTAGTCTTCTACCATCTAAAATATTGATGCGTCATTTATGATGTTGGAATTAAGGTGGTTCTTTATCATAGGATAAATATTAGTGCTTTTTATTACACATTTATTTTGTGTCCTTTTGTGTGCCTGACATGACTCAGCACTTGCCAGCAATCCTGACAACTTGGATTCAATCCCCCAAACCCTCAAAGGTGAAAGGAGAGCACTAGCTGCACGGAGTTGTCTTCTGAACTCCATATGTGTGTGGTGAAACATGTGGGCACTCATGCACACGCATACATATGCACACAAATGATAATAGTAAATGTAATAAAGTTTAAAGGGTAAAAGCGCTAGGAGAGAAGGCTTAGCTATTAAAGGCTGAGGCTTAAACAGCAAAACACAATGTTCAGGAAAAAACCCTAAATCTTGAATGTTAAGTGGATTAATATTTTGTAGGAAAAGACAAGTTGTTGCATATAAATTCCTTATGCTTTACAATATTGCTATCTTTACTACTTTTTGCAAGTACATGTGTTTTATATTCCTAGATACAAGTCCTGAGGAAAATGAAGGCGAATGCAATGAGGAACAGACACCTTCTTTCCCACGGTGCATAGACGACATTGCAGAGTCATTCTCACCCTCCAGTGAAACGGTGGAGCTGAGAACTGGCTCCAGCCCCTCCACATGGTATTTTCTGCCTCTTTACTGGCTTTGTCTGCATCTTCTATGGAGTCTCCAGTTGGCATTGTGGATTTGCACTTCTTTTCCTGTTTGTTTTCCTTTATTTATTTTTGAACCTTTTTGTTAAACTTGAATATAACTCAGATTATTGTATTTTTACTAGCTTTTTAAAAAGATTTCTCTTTATTATTAATTATGTTTGCATGTGTATGTCTGTGTGGATATGTGCACATGAGTATAGGTAACCACAGAGACATTGAATTCCCCTGGAACTGGAATTATAGGTGATTGTGACTACCTGGTATAGGTACTAAGAACTGAGCGTAAGTCCTGTCAAGGAGCAGTGTGTACTCTTAACTGCAGAGCTATTTATATAGCCTCTTTCTTGGTTAACCATTTTCATTTTGTAAATCATTGTGTATTATCTTCAAGCTTGGTGTGCTGGTACATTCATAAAATCCCAGTACTGAGGAGGCTGAGGCAGGAATATCATTAGTTCAAGGTTAGTTTGGGATATACCTAGCAGGTTCTACTAGTAGATTCTGCCTCCAAAACAAATAAGTACACAAACAAACAAGTCCTCCTGTCATAGCCTCCCAGGTGCTGGGATTACATCATAGACCGCCATGATGTTAACGTTTAATTCCCAGCACCCATATCAAAGCCAGGTGTAGTATTACACACTGATATCCCAGTATGTAGGAGGAAGAGATGAGATGCTTGGGCTTGCTCACCAGCCTTCCTAGGCTAATTGGTGAGCTTTAGGCCAATAAAAAAACCCAGGTTCAAAAACACAAGAATGATGGCAAGAGGTTTCACACCATATCAGCAAGCATGTTTATGTCCTTTAGTGGTATGAAAATTTATTTCTAGTAGTATGTTCCTCCTGATACATTTTCCCTTCCTTAGTAATCAACAAGATATCATGCCGCTAGCAAGTGAGTCCTCAGAGTCAAGTGCTGCAGATTTGCCTTTGTCAGAAGTTGCGGGTGCTGCCTCCTGTGAAGTAAATAATGCTGGAACAGAAGAAAGAAGCGTTGACCTAGAGAATAGACCACTGTAAGTATTTTATACAGTCGGGTTTCTTCTAAGGCATGTTCTAAAACTGTTAAACATTTTCTTTTTTGATTTTGGGATTAAACCTAGGACATTGCATGGAATGGGCATATCTTCTAAGACTGAAAGGCAAAGTTGTGTCTCCAGTCTCTGATAAACTTTGTTTTTAAATTTAAAGATAGATTTTTTTAAATTAGACATATAGATAGTAGATAGATAGATAGACAGACATAATCATATATGTATGTGGATTTATGCATTTGTATGTGTTCCAGATCCTCTTGGAGCTGGAGTTAGAGGCAGTTGTGAGCCATCCTATGTGGTGCTGGGCACCAAATCCAGGAGCTCTTAACTGCTGAGGCATTTCTCTATCCTTTTGATAAAGATCTTAAATAACATTTAGGGAGTAGAAGGGACTCTTAGTATGTCGATCACTTAACAGGTGATTTTACTGCAGTCTCTCAATCACATGTCATCAAAAGATTTCTCTTTCTGTTTCTCTTGGGATTCTGTTTCATTATATAATGGAAATACTGGGTGGGCCTGGCAGCCTACATATAATTAGCAAGCACTGGGTTTGATTGAGAGATCTTACCTCAAAGACTCTGGGAATGAGTAATTGAGGAAGATTCCCAAGGTCAGTCTTGGGTCTTGTATTAGTCAGGGTTCTGTAGAGGAACAGTACCTATAAAATGAATATGTATGTATGTTGGTGGGAGCAGACCACTTGTTTGTGCTGGCTGCCCGGCTAGCTTACACCTGAAATAATCATACAGAAACTGTATTAATTAAAACATTGCCTGGTCCATTAGCCCTAGTTTCTTATTGGCTAATTCTTACATCTTAATTTAACCCATTTTTATTAATCTGTGTATCGCCACGTGACTTTGGTTTACCGGCAAGATTCTAACTGGCGTCAGTCTCAGGAAGAAGATCCAAAGTTCGAGACCAGCCTGGTCTACAGAGCTAGTTCCAGGACAGGCTCCAAAGCCACAGAGAAACCCTGTCTTGAAAAACCCAAAAAAAAAAAAAAAAAAGAAAAAGAAAAAAAGAAAAGGAAGAAGATCCAAGGCATCTCTCACTCTGCCCTTCTTCCTAGCATTCAGTTCTGTCTTTCTCCGCCTACCTAAGTTTTGCCCTATCAGGCCCAAAGCAATTTCTTTATTCATTGGCCAATGAAAGCAACACATGAACAGAAGAACCTCCTACACCATATGTATGAGTGTATGTACACACATGTATATACAAACACGTGCATACACACAGAGAGATACTGATATACATAGAAGGGGAATTTATTAGATTGGCTTACAGGTTGTAGTCCAGCTAGTACAACAATGGGTGCCTACCAATGGAAGGTCCTAGAATTCAGTAGTTGTTCAGTCCATGAGGATGGATGTCTCAGCTGGTCTTTACTGTGTGCTGGAATCCTGAAGAAGTAGTCTCCAAAGCCAGTGAAAGAATGAACTTGCCAGTGAGAGCAAGCAGGCAAAGAACAAAGCGCTTCCTTCTTCCATGTCCTTTATATGGGCTGATGCAAAAAGGTATGGTCCAGATTAAAAGTGGCTCCTCCCAATCTCTAAAGATCTGGATTAAAGGTGTGTCTCTGTACCTCAAAGACTCAGGATAGAAATGTGTCTACCCACTTCAAATTACTAATTAAGAAAAAAATTACTCACAAGTGTGCTCAGTCCTTTGGATTTTAGTTTGTCCCAGGTGTAGTCAAGTTCATAACCAAGAACAGCCATTATAGGCCTGCACAGCCACCCACATCCACACATGAACACGAGCACACATGTACATCACATGCACATGAAAAGAAGAAAAAGGAACAAAATCTGTTCAACTCATGAATGCTGATTTTTTTAATGGAGCACACCATATTGAGAATCAAAATTTTAAAATTAATTTTTGGAGTAAACTCTGTATTTTTTTGGTTAAACATTAAGAAGCAAAGTCTCCTCCACCCTGTCTTCCTTCTAAAGAATGAGTAGTGTTCTTTCAGGGACTTTAAGTGTATGCTGAAACAAACCTAAACGTGACATACTCATACATAATGTTTTGCAGGATCCTCCCCCATACTTTTATATAAAACATATCTTTTATTTTTATAGCTTTATAGTGTTTCATCATTTGAATGTTCTCTAGTTTGTGTGGTTTGTTCTCTACTCATGGCCTTATAGGTTGTTTTTACAAATACTTAGAATCTTTGCTTTCACTTTTATGCCAGTTTACAAGTATGTTTTTCATTGAAGGTTTAAAAATGGAAGTGTTTGCTTAAAGAATATGTGTGTGTGTGTGTTTATGTGTGTGTGTGTGCGCACGCCATGTAACACATGGAAAGGTCATAGGACAACTTGAGATGGTGCTCTCCTCCAGGGGTCAGAGTCTTTTTTTTTTTTTTTTAAGATTTATTTATTTATTATGTATACAACATTCCTTCTGTGTATGCTTGCATGCTTGCATGCCAGAAGAGGGCACCAGATCTTATTATTATAGATGGTTGTGAGCCACCATGTGGTTGCTGGGAATTGAACTCAGGACCTCTGGAAGAACAGTCAGTGCTCTTAACCTCTGAGCCATCTCTCCAGTCCAGGGGTCAGAGTCTTGATGGCAAATTCCTTAATCTACTGAACCATCTCTTTAGCCCCCAGGTTTTTATTTTTATGACATCTGATTTCTAATTTTTTCCTACTTTTTATGAAATCTTAGATTTACTCAATCTAAATTAAAGTTTATAAGGTTAGCTTTCTTTTGTTCTTTCTGCCTTCATTTTAATGTGTGATCTACTTGGAATATATTATCAGCATAGTGCAATGGATGGAACTCTCTCTGTTTTGTTAATCAGTTTTCTCATTAGAAGTTGGTTTTGTGTAATGTTTATTTTTATTTTTTGCTTTTTTTTTTTTTGAAACAGGGTCTTGCTATGTAGTCTTAGCTGTCTTGGCACTTGCTGTGTATTTTAGGCTGGCCTCAAACTTAGAGAGATCCACCTGCCTCTTCCTCTTTAGTGCTGGGTTTAAAGGCATGCACCCTCAAACATAGCATAACATTTTATTTTTTAAGTATCCTGTGTTACACATTTCAACTTTTCTATTTTGGGAGATGATCTTTAGTATGTTCTAAAATCAAATCTGCTTTGGAATTATTTTCTGTTGTGTTTCATTTACATGTTCTTTTGTCTTTTGGTATCACTTTAAATCTTAATTACTGATACTGATATGTTTTAACATCTGATAGAGTAAGTCTCTCAGCGTCAGGGCTTTAAGGAGCTCTTTGAATTTTCCAACTTTTTAGAGTTTTATTTGATTTTGACTACATGTTGGTTGCAATTCAAATAACATCCGTTTTTTTTTCTTTATTTTTTTAAGAGAGACTGAACAAGCAGAAAATGTTAAACCAAAATCCAGAAGTCGACTGCAGAGACCTAAACCTAATCTGTCCAGGGCAGTTGGGAAGAAGTCAGTTGTTTCTCAAGATACACAAGATGAAAGGAGCAAAATCTCACCTTCAGAAACTTCAGCTGAAAAGGTGCGGCCTAAGAGAATTTATGGAAAAGAAAGCTATAAACATATTTTCTAAGTAATTACAAATAAAATATTTAGCTTGTAATTTCAAACTTGTTACTGATAGGAAAACACAATAGCTTAAAATTAGATTTTTGTTTATTAGTCTGTTTCATGTGTTTACTTCAGTAAGTGGGCTATAACAATTGAAAAAATCTCAATGATAAATTTGATGTGTGCTCGCGCATGCAATTAGGAATGAACCTAGACCTTGGTCATGCTAGGCAAACAAACATTCTACCACTCACCAACATCCCCCAGCTCACTTTTTAAATTGTATAAAATGTTTATTCAAAATATTTCTTGTATGTTTGATTTCATATTTTTGTTGCAATCACATCTGTGGGTACATATATGCACATGTGTGTAGAGGTCAAGGGTCAGTTTCAGTGTTGGTTCTCAGCAGCCTTCTACTTTGCTTCTTCAGCTAAGGTTTCTTTTCAGTCCGAGGCTTTCCAGTTAAGCCAGAATGACTGGACAGTGAATTCTAGGCTTCTGTTAGGTTTCACCTTCCCATCACTGGGATTATAAATACCCTTCTTTTCTTTTTTTTTTTTTTTTTTTTACAATTTATTTTATGTGCATTGGTGTTTTGTCTGTATATATGCTTGTGTGAGGCTGTCAGAGCTTCTGGAACTGGAGTTACAGTTTGAATTGGCATGTGGGTGCTGGGAACTGAACTCAGGTCCTCTGAAGAGCAGTGCAGTCATTACTCTTAACTGCTGAGCCATCTCTCCAGCCCCATAAGCACCCTTCTTACTGAGTCATCTCTCTGGCCCCAGGGCTATTTGGTTTTGTTTTTCAGAGTAATAAATAAAGTAATTTTGTAAGTAGGGTTTTGTTGTTTTCAAGTCAGATCTCATTGTGTAGTCCTGGTTGGCCTGTAAATCATTACGTAGACCAGCCTGGCCTGGAACTTGCAAATATCCCCCTGCCTCTGCCTCCTGATATTGGAATTAAAGGGGATGATGTGCCACCATGAGTGACAAATAGGGCTTTCTAATGGAAAAAACTTTTCTGTTAGTGTTGTGATTATTTTTCAAAGTATTCAAAATATTTTTTTTGGTTTTTTCGAGACAGGGTTTCTCTGTAGCTTTGGTGCCTGTCCTGGAACTAGCTCTTGTAGACCAGGCTGGCCTCGAACTCGCAGAGATCCGCCTGTTTCTGCCTGTTAGTATGCATTGTTAAAAGAAAGTCCCTATGTTATGATTTGCATTGACTAAATGACCCTAGGCAGGGTAGGTGGCTCAGCAGTTAAGAGGTCATGCTGCTCTTTGATTGGACCTGAATTCCATTCCTAGTCCTCATATCAGATAACTCATAGCCTTCTGTAATCGCAGCTCCAAGGGCATCTGACTTCTTTTTCTGGCCTCCCTAGGCACCTGCATACACTCACATAGGCGCACAAGTAGACATAGATAAATAATAAAATAAATCTTTCAAACATAGATCCTATTTATTCATATTTCTGGGAGTTACAGTCTTAAAATTGTTTTGAGTGTGTCCTCAATCACTTTTAAGCTGCTCTTTAGGTTTCCTCCCTCATTCATTTATTTGAACTGTTGCATACAGGACTCAGAGTCTCAAGTGCTGGTAAGTGCTCTGCTGCTGCCCTTCCTCCTGCCTCTGGGGAAGTCCCTTTGTTATTAGATGGCTTTCTTTGGCATCTGTGACAAAAGCCCAAGGCCTTGCACATAAACTATGTCTCCAGTGCTATAACCCTTTTATTGTTAAATCATAATCTAGTACAATTGAAGCTTTTCAAAACAATATCTAGTTGATTATTTGTGGAGGAGGGTGGCACGCACATGCCGCAACACACACACACACACACACACACACACACACACACACACACACACACACGGAAGTCAGAGAACAACTTGAAGACTTGATTTTCTCTACTTTGTGCCATTTTGGGAGATTAAACTCAGATCATTAGGTTTGGCGCAAGTTCCTTGACCACTGAGCCATCATGCTAGCCCAGATTTTATGTAGAAATTTTGGAAATACAGATTAATTTAAGAACCAAAGCAAAAGTTATAATTTTATTATCTATATGCAGTCAGTCTTTTCACATTTTTCTCTCCAAGTTTGTTTTCCTTCCCTTGCTGTCAGGATAACCACCAGGGCAAAAGCTATAAACTGTGAGGCGAGAAATTCCCCAGTGAACCTCATTCTCTACCTTTCAGGTTTTATTCATTTTTTATCCTTTGGTATTTAAAATTTTGTAAATTTTTCAGTGTCATTTAAACACATTTAGAAAACATTTTAAAATAATACTTTAGCAATATAGTATAACTGCATTTATTTAAATATTGATTTATTTTTGGAAAACTTATGTTAGCAATGTAGGCCATTTTATATAATATTGTGGTGAACATTTTAGTGCTTACATGTTTTCAATTACTTTTGTTAAATTTTAAAATAATTACATATTGTGTAGAGGTGCAGTGGGCCTGGAATCAGAGTATAACTTGCCAAGGAGTGGTTTTCTTTTTCCATTATATGAGTCTTAGAGATTAAAATTATGCAATTATGCTGTAAGAATTGGTGGCAAGTGTCTTTTCCTTTCCTTTGGACCCTTCAATTCTTTTCTTTTTTTGTTTTTTGTTTTTTGTTTTATTTTTGGAGACAAGGTTTTAGCGTATAGCTTTGGTTTTCCTGAAACTCCCGGCTGGACTCAACCCATAGTGATTTGCCTACCTCTGCCTTCCATGTGTTGGGGTTAAAGGCATATGCTGCCATTCCTAACTCTTCAGTTACTTCCTTAAAATACAGTTTAAAATTATATTAGTAGTCAGTGAATATGGACATTTTAAAGACTGTTCATATTGGCAAGGTCCTTCTAACCATGTATAAGATTGTGAGTTTTAGCCGAGCAGTGGTAGCACGCAGGAGGCAGAGAGAGGCGGATCTGAGTTTAAGGCCAGCCTGGTCTACGGAGTGAGTTTCAGGACAGGCTCCAAAGTTACACAGAGAAACCCTGTCTTGAAAAAAACAAGCTAATAAACAAACAAAAAAGATTGTATGATTGTGTGTTTTATAATACTTTGATCTGCTCTGTATTTAGAATTTTTAGTTTTAATTCTCATTCAGTGGAGTATTTTATTGTAAGAAGTAACTTTAGTGTAAAAAATTATATTTATAGAATCATGTGGAAAAAGAGAGATTGAATGTACCTGAAAATTTTGGGACAGAGAATACAGAAAGAGAGAACCTAGGTGCTGAAACTGTGTCCGAGTAAGTACTTGGGAAGAAATGACCTTCAAGAGTGGTTGCGATTGTTAGTTTTCTTTTTAATAAAGTCTGAATTGTCAATGAGGATACTTTAAATCTGTTTTCATTATAGATAGTAGCAAGAAATTTTGCTAACACGCGGTGTGTTTGGTGTTAGAAATGATGGTACGGGTAGGCCTAGGGTCGTATCTGATTCGAATGTGTGAAGCCTCATTCACTCAGGAGCCTCACATAAACCAGGTGCTGTGGCATGTGCTTGTGATGCCAGCGCTGCAGGTGTGGGTGAGGGGATTGGACGTTCAAGATTATCCTCTTCTCAGGTGATTTTGAAGTTCTCCTGTGGGACAGGGGAACCATCTCAAAAAAAAGTAAATAAAAATTTTAGGGCTTTATTTATTTATTTATTTTGAGGCAGGGTGTCTCTGCATAGCTGTCCTGGAACTTACTCTGTAGACCAGGTTGGTCTCTTGAACTTAGAGATCTGCCTCTTGAGCTGAGATTAAAGGTATTCACCACCACCATCTGATATAAAATTTTTAAATGAGCGTATGAATCTATTGAGTTAGCAGTTTTGTGCATCCTTCAATTTACTAATATTTTCAAAGAAGTCTTATCAGATAAATAAATGATTAAGATATGTTTGTGAATGGTTGTATTTGTAGGAAGTGATTTCTAAAGGAATATTTAACTTGATATGGGTATAAGACTGACTAGCTCCAAGTATGGTTGTAAGCAGTAGATTCTGGGCTATTCAATGGGATGCTGTTCTATAAATTGGCACTGATTCCCTGACATTATATATATATTCATTGATGTCCTAAAAGAGAAACAATAGTGTCACATATTGGGTAGATATAGGTTTTTCCATTTTTAAAATGAGATTTTGATTTTTTTTTTTTTAAAGACATAACTTAGGCAACACTAATGGATATTCCAATGGGAAATGAAGCACAGGATAACATTCCTCTTGATTCTTCTGTGCCACCTATTTTTTAGAGGATTCACTTTCTATGTCTTTGATAATTATCAAACAACACTGTCTACCAAAGAACGTTTTGCTAAGCTGTTTATCAGGGCCTCACTCAGGGTGTTCATCTGTTTCTTCTAATGTGTTGTTTTTTTTTTTAACACTTTAAAAAGTGCTTGGCTGTAGGTTTTTTTCAATTTTATGCACAGGATTTGACTGGGGATATGTTTAATATTTTATGTGGACTGTCCGGAGAAGGGTGGGGATAGCATATGGTTTTCTTCCATCGGCTGTCACAGGAAGTTCTGCTGTGCAGTTACATTTTTGGAGGGATTTTAGTTCATCAGTGATGGGGAAGGCATCTTGCCAGAGGCAGATTTGTCTCTTGGGAGGGTGCTGAGGTGGTATTTTTTTTTTTTTTTTCGAGACAGGGTTTCTCTGTGGCTTTGGAGCCTGTCCTGGAACTAGCTCT
>NC_022021.1:248703-265826 GCF_000317375.1 Microtus ochrogaster
TGTAGACCAGGCTGGTCTCAAACTCACAGAGATCCGCCTGCCTCTGCCTCCCAAGTGCTGGGATTAAAGGCGTGCGCCACCACCGCTCGGCCCTGAGGTGGTATTTTCATGAGGGTCCAGAATTGTCTGTTTGAAAGAGTAGAGTGTAGATGTGTAGTGATTATCTTATAAGATGTTCTTGTGGATACTTGAAAAATGCTTCCTATTTAACATGACTTACTTATTTATATAGCCAAACAACTTTGTGACTTCATTGTAATCATACTGTTATTTCTTTGTAATTATAGTTTGAGTGAAAAGTCTTGTGTACAGGAACCAAAGGTCTTAAGACCTGCGCGTCTATTGAGGGGCCGAATGCAAAGACCAAGGCCTACCATACAGAAAGCTACAGGAAGAGAAGAGACTCCTACACCACAGGGAAAAATTGGGGCCCATGTAGAGAAGGATGAAGATGAATCCTGTGTTGATAGAGAGCAAAGTGAATCCTGTGTTGTGGTATGTTGATTCTGATAACATTTATTAAGCAAGTATATAAGCCTTTATGTAAGCTCTCACCTTTTTAAAATAACCTTTTGTGTGTTGTTTGTTGCATTTGTGGACAAAATCTCATAGTGAGGAGTTTTGTTTATTGTTAAATCATTTTAGATATTTGAGCATTGTACATGACTCTTGGTTGCTCTCATCTTAACTCATATTTGGACTTGGTTTTTCCCCTGTGCTTCAGATTGAGCCCAGGTTCTCAAGCATGTTAGGCAAGCACTCTACCCTTGAACACATTCTCAGCCTCCTTTCGGAATGATAGTCATATATGTGAATTTTAATACTGGCTTAAACAAAATATTGAAATTACTCCTTTCAAGTATAATTCCAAAAACAGATAATGAAGTGTGTGTGTGTGTGTGTGTGTGTGTGTGTGTGTGTGTGTGTGTTCGCGCGTGTGTGCGCATGAATGAGAGAAAGAGATGTAGAAGACCGAACCTCTTTCATTGCTAAGAAAGCACTCTTGCCTCTGAACTATATCCCTGGCTCATGGAGTTTTAGATTATTTATATAGTTGTTAGAAGAAAGCAGAGTTAGCATGACTTAACATTTGGGTTCTTTCTGCTATAATTTTATATTTTAGATAGAGTCTTCCAACTCTTTAGATAGTGGCTTCCAACTCACTGTGTAACTGAGAATAACCTCAGAACTCTGATCCTCCTGCCTCCACCCACGTGCTAAGATTGTAGGCATGTGCAACCATGCCCGTTTTTATGTGGTGCTGTGGATTGAACCTTGCAAGGGCTTTGAGTATGCCAGGTAAGCACTCTTACTACCTGAGCTACATCCTTAGCCCTGTCTGTTGTTATAGTTTTTACAGTCTCTAAAGTACTTAAAGATTAAGAATTTAGAAATCCAAGCACCGTGGAAGATTCTCACAAATATGATGGAAACAGACTGAAGTAGATGAGTCTGAAACATCGCTTTTTGATGGCACAGCAAAGACTAGGGCTTTGAGACGTGGTAAATATGTGACTTATGGAATTTTTAAGATAGTGAAAGGAAAAACACTAAAATGTGGTTTTTGACTGTTATTTTATAATTTTGACTTTTTTTTACCATTTTATTTATACTCAAATGAGATGGAATATTCTGCAGTTGGATTGTTTTCAAATTCCCTCAAAAAGCCTAGGTTTGTTTGGGAAAGTGATCTTCTGCATTTACCTCCCGAGTCCCAGAACGTGCATCATAATACCTGGTTAAAATAGATTTTTCAGTAAAAATGTTTTAAAGTTTTGTGTTTTGTTGTGAAATCTAAAATACTACAAACTTTGTTATTAAGATTCCTGAACAAATGGAAAATGAGTCATTTAAAAACCTCCTGTGTGAAGATGTCACATCACAGCCTGAAGAGAAGGATGCTTCAGCAAATGTGCACTCTGATGAGCCCAGCATTCTTAATGAATGTCCAAGGTGAGCATTGTTTATTCAGTTATACAATTTTCAAGTTTTTAATAAGATTCAGATTAGTTATATTTATTTATTCTGTGTTATAAGACAGAAATTGGGCGCGCATGCCATGGAGGTCGGTTCTCTCCTTCCACTGTGCCTTCCTGACCTTGGAATGGAACTCTGGTCATAAGGCTTAGAAGGAAGCATTTGCCTCCCGAGCCACTGACCCACAGAAACAAACTAAATGGCTTTTCTGTCTGTGTGTCATCTATTATGGCTAACAGTGTATAAGGTGTTAGAAGGCTCAGCTGTTCCCATTGCTTACTGGTTTTGCAGATGGGCCAGGCTCTGTTCCCAGCACCATACCACCTAGCTCACAACTGAGTGCAATTGCAGCTCTAAGGCATTTGATACCCTCTGGCCTCTGATGCTTGTGGTATGTGGTATATATAAACACACATACACATAAATTAAAAAATAGATCTTAAAAAACAAAACAAAAATGTAAAGGGTTGACGAGATGACTTGCTGGATAAAGAGGCACTTTCTCTCAAGTCTGACGGCCTGCATTTGATCCCACGTGGGGCAACAAGAGAACCAACTTCCACAAGTCGTCCTCTGACCTCCATGTGCAGGTGCCCCACCCTCACACTAAATACATGTAAAGGGGAGCCATCGTTACTATAGCTTTATTTAAAACTGTTTAGGAATTGCTCTTTTCAAGGAAGTTTATGTCTTAGCTTTCATGTTAGTCCCTAAGTTATAGGTGATTTGAAGAAAACTATCTAATATAAACTAAGGTCTGAGTTAATAGGAGCAGTTTTTTCACTTAGCAAGCATATTCGCTGGGTGGTGGTGGCGTACGCCTTTAATCCCTGCACAGGCAGGTGGATCTCAGTAAGTTCGAGGCCAGCCTGGTCTACAAGAGCTAGTGCCAGGACAGGCTCCAAAGCTACACAAAGAAACCCTGTCTTGAAAAAGCAAAAACAACAATAACAACAACAACAACAAACCCACAAGCATATTCATTAGATGTCTACATCCAAATAGAAATGCTACTTTTTGGTAATGTTTGATTTTCTAAAATTAGGTCAATTATGTGTAGAACCCATCCTCTTCATAGCCAAAGTTCCTGTTTATTATTTTTACCAAACCAGACTGATGGAATTATTAGGATGCTTATAGCTTGATAATGTTTGAAGCATGTAGATGCAGAGATAACAGCCTAGATTTCCTGTATCTGTTCTCTTAATATTCGCATTTAAAGGCTGGCTGTGATCTATTTATAGACCTATTTTATAACATCTAACTTGAAAGACTGGGTTTCTGTCACTTGAAGTATTCCTTTATTTCTTGCTTCATCTATTATTGCTTTTCTTCCTAGTACCCCTTCAACTGTTTACTACTAATGTGTCCTATAGAACTACCTTTGTAATTACACATCTCTGATAATAGATTTATTTGTAGCTATCTGGCAGATTGGTTATATTTATTTATCTAGGTTTAAATGAGACTCCTTTAATTATGGTATCTTAGAAGAAAATTAAGTTTTTTGAGTGTTTATTGGGTTTTAGAACCCTGATTAATTTTTAAAATTCATTTAGTTTGAAAGAGAATTCCATGTAGCTTAGGGTGACTGAACTCACTATGTAGATGAGGATGACCTTGAACTTTTTCTTTTTTCTTTTTTCTTTTTTTGACCAGAAATACTCTTACTAATTTGAACTTGAAGTTTTGCATTTCACATAAAAACAAAAACAATTGTTTGGGGGTTTTAAAAATTACATATTTTAATTACATAAAATTAATTAAAGATATAATCACTCAGATGTCATTTTGAGTGTATTGGATATTAATTGCACATTTTTTCTCTTTTTTATTCTTTGTGTCTCTCACCTCTCATTCATTTTTCTGTCCTTTCATATCCACCCTCTGCCCTTGGGACTTCCTCCCCAAAATAAAATAAAATAAAATTTAAGAGAAAAAAGAAAAGACAAGAAAGAGAAAAAAAGGGAAAAAAAAATCAGTGTTTTTATGGAAGCTGTAGTGTGACACAGTGAGTCACGCAGTAAACCCTGTTATCCATGTATCTTTACTTGCAAATGTTTATTGCAAAGAATCAATGGTCTGGTTCGGGCCTCTGGTTTCTGATTCAGTATTGATGCTGGGTCCTTACTGGGGCTTCTCTTAGTTATCCTGATTTTGCCCTGTGTTATGGAAATCCTGCACCCTGGGGGTCTGCAGGTCTTTTCACAGGCTGTAGCAAACCACAGATGGGGTGAATGTTGGGTTGGGCCAACACATGACCCTTGCTCGGGCCTGGGCAGTTGCATGGTTGGTTAGCTCTCCAGCTTTCTCTTGTCCTCACCACCAGGGTGAGCTTCCTGGCAATTGTCCTGGCAAGTTTACCCTTTGCAGTGATGAGCAAGGGGTGGGGCCAGTTCTTCTATTTTCATGTCCTCAGGGTCAGATCTCCTTCACCTATACCTTGAGGGTCAGTTTTTACTGTGTTGCTTAGGCATGCAGTAGGGGCCACTATCCCAAATGCTGTGGATGATAAGGGGCAGGGGCCACTCAACTCTCCTGCTTTTATGACCTCAGGGCAAGCTTTCCTACCTGCCTCAGGCATTGATGGTCAGGGGTTGGGAGTCAGAGGAAGTCCTTCCCTGCCCATGTTACCACATGACAGATGAGTAATGGGGACTACTCTCCCATGCTCACAACATTGGGGCTGGCTCATCCACACCTCTGCCAATAGGATTGACTCTATTTTGCCACCCAGGCGTGGTATAGAACCTGCTCTCCCTTCTGTTGCAGTAGGTGGGGGTTGGGGAAGGAACAGCTTTCCTTAGCTCACGCTGCCCCCCATCTTTGGGGCTGACTCACCCACTCCTCCGCCAATGGGGTTGGCTCTATTGTGCTGTCCACTCAAGGTGCAGGGCCTGCTCTCCCAAATACTGCAACTGGTGGCAGGTGGGGACAGCTCTCCTGAAACTTTTTCCTAATCCTCTTGCCATCACCTCCCATGCAATTGGATTATAGATACATACCATCAAGCCTACTTTTTGGATATTTGTAACTAATATCCAATCTGACTTTAGCAACTTCCCTCTGTAAAGGCAATGTCTTTACTGTAGATTTACCTTGTGATATTTCTGGCTTTTAAATATCCAGGAGCCTTGGAAATAAATAATTCTGAGTTTCTGTGTTTTCTCTGATTTTGACCAGTGTATGGATAATAGACAGTTCCCTGAGACAGGGTTTCTCTGTGTAGCTTTGGTGCCTGTTCTGGAACTAGCTCTTGTAGACCAGGCTGCCCTTGAACTCAGAGATCCTCCTGCTGTGCCTCCAGAGTGCTAGGATTAAAGGTGTGCCACACCGTCCAGCTTTTTTTTTTTTTTTTTTTAAATTTGAGAGTTTTTAGTGTTTCTATAGGGGTTCCTTAACTGTCATCTGTTCAACTGGTAGTCTGGATTAGAATTTGTCTTTCTCTCTCTCTCTTTTAGTATTCAAGAGGACAGTAAAGCAAATAAACTGAAGCAAGCTCCAGTTCTAAGGATGCGATTTCAGAAACCAAAACCCAATACAGGAAGAAAAAGAATGACCTCCAAGGAAGGGGTGTCAGAACAGGTTCCTATTTCTGGAGAAATAACAACTTTGGAAGAAACTGCAAAACCAGACTCTTCGCCAAGGAAGAAGATGCCAATTGTGACTATTACTGTTACTCCTGCCACTAACGAATTGGAATCTGATTTAAAAGACACTGGAAAAAATGACACATCTTTTAACATGAAGATGTCAGAAATGACAGAAGTCACTATGGAAATGGAGATAGGTTTGGAAACAATAGAGAGAGAGATTTCCCCAGGGGAGACGGGAGCAGAAATGATTGACATCCCTATGGAAACAGAGATAGGTTTGAAAGCATCTTTAAATGAGATTTCTCCTATGGAGAACATGTCAGAGTTGATTGATACCACAGAGGAAATTTATACAAATTTGGAAGAAACTGGAAGAAGAGAAACATTTTCACAAGAAAATGGCCCCAAGGAGGTTAGTCCAATTAGTGAAATGGAGACAGACTTGCAAGAAACTGGAAAAGATTTACCCACAGGAGACAGGACAACAGATATGATTGATGGCACTGAAAAAGGGGAGGCATATTTAGAAGACACTGAAAGACGAGAAATATCTGTGCCAGTAGAGGAGACAGAGGAGCCCAAAACCATGGGTGAAATGGAAACACATCTGGAAGAGTTCGGAGAAAAGGCAGTGGGATCCCCAGCAGAGCAGCTGGCTAGTGAGCTGGATGTGTGCAGTAGCACACACGAAGAAGAAGCGGGGGTAGAGTTGAGTGCTGTGGAAGAAAAGAAGCTTGACCTGAAGGGAACTGGAGAAAGAGACGTTTCCACGACGGTCATGGTATCAACAGAGATGACTGCCACTGAGGAGAGTAGTGGAGATCTGAAGGAAACAGGAGAGGCTTCCATCTCTTGGGAGAGAGGACCTGGAGAGATCCGTGTTGGGAAGCACATGGTGGCAGACTTAGAAGAAACAGAAAAAGTAGATATTTCTCCAAGAGAGCATGAACCAGAGGAACATAGCTCAAGGCAGCTCGTGGCAGATGTGATTCAGAGCAGCAGTAATGACAGCAGCCCCGGGGTTTCAGTGGATAGAAAAGTATGTATTTCTCTGTCTTACAATGATTTAAAAACATTTCTCAGCAAGGTTACTAAAATAATTTATCATTATTACCCTTAAGTCCCAAAATACTTAAAATTGCAAATAAAAATCTAAAATCTTTTTCAGTCCTAAATCTTTTCATTTCAGATTATTGAAGAACTTGTGTATTCACTTAAAAATTTAAAAAGACTATTTTTTCTAATTGTGGGAGAATTACTAATCATAATAACAGTTTGAAGTTACTCGTTTAGATAGCAATATATTTAGGAAATTGGACTAAATTTGTGCCAACCTGAGTATAAACATAGGCTGAAATTATTTCTTTTGGTCATAAACACCTATATATGTTTTTATTCTCCCTGACATCAAACTGCCTCCTCTTTTAAATCTTTTGGTGAAAGTTTCCTTTCGTGCAAAGTTCATACTCATAATAGCATATGTGAGGATTTCTTCTCTTTGTGTGTGTGCATAATGATATTTGTGGTTAGGAATAGTCTTAATATACAGTATGAAGGGAAGGCATTCTGAATTTTAAGTTTTAATATTTCTTTTATATTTAACAGTTAAAAACTTCTGTATTTTTAAATCACTTTTAGAAATAAACTTGTTTAAAATGTATAAAATACTTAGAAAATTTCTGTTTATGATGATGTATTGCGATAACTTTTCTCTAGAATATTAGCAATAAAATATCAGTGATGCCTACATTTGAGGAACAAAACGAAAACTCTGACATGGAAGTATCAAGTCACTTAAGTCATGTGAAGTCTTCCCAGAATTCTGCAGACCTTGAAACAGTTGCAGCGATACAGCCTGCAGATGTCCTGGAGCAGTTTTCTGGTACTAGCCTAAGGTACAAGTGTTTGGTCTGTGTGCCTTCACAGAAAAAGAATATAGTTATATTCGCAGGTTATTCTAAAACAAGTGAACTTTCAAGCCATGACATAAATTGGGTAGTGTTACAAATTTTGAGATAGCTTATGCAAGATTGGGAGAGAGATTAAGGCCACTCTGATAGCTATTGGTGAGATTTATTACCAAATTTCATGTAACACATAAGTCAACATGGGTTTGACCAGTATTTTTTTCATGCAAAAAAATGATAGGTTTATACCTGGATTGTACAACTTAATGTTTTTCAGAATTTAATGGATAGCTCCATTTTTTTTCTTAAAAAATAGAATCAGACAGATATAGATAGGATGTTACATGCCTGCAATCCTCACACTTGTGAGGTAGAGGCTGGAGGAAAATTGAAGGCCATCATGGCCTAATAGAGCAGGTTCCAAGCCAGTCTAGGTTACACAGAAAGACCCTGTCTAAGAACAAGTAAAAGCTTACTGCCACTCTCTAAGATTGTCCTAGGTTCACTCGCTTCCACATTTCTTCTAGTCAAGTCTGGTAATCCTTCTTCCAAAAGCAGATCTCTTCCTCAAGAACCGAAGCCACTCGAAGTTAAACCAGCTCCTTTTCTGAGAAGTCGATTCAAAAAACCAAAACCAAACTTGTCAAGAGCAGCCTTAAAGAGAGCAACCCCAGAAGCAGAGCATCGTGTACCTGGGAAGAAGTCAGAAGCAGACACAGTGGAGACAGTTGCGTTACAGCAGGACAGTGAGCAGTCCGGTTCTCTCTCTTCTCAGCATGTGAGTGATGATTCAGGAGAGGGTTTCTGTTGTTGTTACTGTGCTTATTAAATTATTTCAAGTTCATATAATGAATAATGTGTATAGTATTGTTCTAGGCTTAGTGTGCCTCATTAGTCCATATAGTTTATGTTAAAATATTTGATGTTTGGTAGGCAAGTGTGAGCAAATGTGTATCTTGGAAGCATCTAAGACATCTTAGGTTCTACTTGTTATTCTGGTGAGGTCACATTAGCCAAATGACGTATCAGATTCCTCAGGTCTTACTTTATTGTTACTAAGATAAATAAGAAAAATGCTAGATATGAGTTGAAGTGGATTTTATTTCCTTCATTAACTTGGTCGTAAAAGATTAAGATTGTGTGTCAAAAACTCTAAAATGGAATGTCAACATTCAGCTTGGTTTTTAGTTTTTGCTTTGTCCTTGTAGTCTTGGGTATTAACCCTTAGGGCCTCACAGATGTTGGGACGCTTTCTTTCATTGAGCTGTATTCTCAGCCTTCTTCACTTTTAAGATAGGTACTCATTAAGTTTGCCCAGGTTGGCCTTGAACTCACACTATAATTTAGGCAAACCTTGAACTTGTCTTCCTGTTTCACAAGTAACTGGAATTACAGGTCTGCATACCAGGCCTCACTAAATTGAATGCATTTTAAAGTACTTTTTAGAATTAAAGTTCATATTTTATACTTTAGAATAATTCTTTGTATATTTGTACTTTCTCTAACTTTGTGAAAGTTAAACTGCTTTTCTTATTTTATGTGTGTGAGTGTTTAGCTTCAATGTATGTCTGTGCGTGCCATGAATACAGTACCCACAGCCCAGAAGAGGGCTTCAGGTGCCCTGAGATTAGTTACAGATGGCTGTGAGCTACCGTGTAGGTGCTGGGACTAGAACCTAGGTCTCCTTGAAAAGCAGCCAGTGCACTTAATAGCTGGGGTATTTCTCCAGTCTCATAGAAAAACTACTTTTATTTATTATTTTTCATTATTAAATCCATAATTTTGAAAATTATGTCTGTATTCTAAAACACATGTAGATGTGTAAGTATTATATGCCTAAATGCCATCATCCTTTAGTATCTGATATTTCCACTTAACATAATATTTTAAACATCTATTGTGTTCAGTACAAAGAAAAACATTTTTTAAAGATTTATTATGTATATTGTTCTGTCTGCATGTATGCCTATATGCCAGAAGAGGGCGCCAGATCTCATTGCAAATGGTTGTGAGCCACCATGTGGTTGTTGGGAATTGAACTCAGAACCTGTGGAAGAGCAGGCAGTGCTCTTAACCGCTGAGCCATCTCTCCAGCCCAAAGAAAAACATTTTAAATGTGGTTTTATACTAGAATATGTAAGGCTAAGCTTAGGTGTATTATAGTCTGTATGTTATAGTCCTAGCTATTTAAGAGGCTAAAACTGGAGAGCTGCAGTCAAGATTAGCTCAGAAATAGGCAGCAGTGTAAGACCCTATCTCTTCATTGTATGAAAATTCAGGTGTCAGGTGCTGGGAGGGAGGTCGATAGTTCCAGGACAGCCAAAACTATACAGTGAGACTCGTAAAAAGAAAAAGGAAGGAAGGAAGGAAGGAAGGAAGGAAGGAAGGAAGGAAGGAAGGAAGGAAGGAAGGAAGGAAGGAATTCAAGTTTAGTTCATTGGTAGGGTATTTGCCTTGCATGCATGAGGACCTGATTTCAGTGCCAACAATGTCTTCCAAAAAATATGAAATTAAAATTGAATATCCTATTAAAATTAATCTTCTTTCCAGTGTTTTATTCATCCTTTATGTGTTGAGGATCTCCCTGAAAGCCTGTTCTTGTTTATGCACATTATGTGCTTGTTTACAGTTGCAGGAGATGAGTTTCTGCAAGTAGACGTGCTAGGAAGCACACCTGTCCCTCATCTACAGGAATGGGTCAGTTCATTCTTGTACTAATAACTTGTGAATTTTTCTTCTTTCTAAACTTTTAGGAGGTGCCTTTTCTAATGACATCAAGAGAAAATGATAACCCGCGTCAGGAGGAGGTGGATGCTGTGATACTGCCGAGCATGCAGACTGGGAAGGACTCTTCCATACCCGATTCATGTGAACCCAAAGAGGATTCTCAGTCAACACAAAAGCAGGAAAATGGCTTAGTTGTTCCTGTTGGGTAAATAGTGATATTTCCTTAAAAATCTAAAACAATAGAGGCTTTTCTTTGAAACATTTCTCTATTTTTTTTTAAAGTGCTTTGGAGAATAATGGGTCTAATTCATAGGGCAAACCCACCTAAAATTGAAAATTAGATGGAATTGAATATCTTTTAGTGATTTATTTATTGTTGACTGCTTAAGATTTATGTAAGGTAACATACTAAAAATATATATGTATATGTGGTATAAGTCCTTGTCTTTTAAAAAATTGGCAAAATATATACATGAGATAAAATTTTTCATTTTTAGTTGTACAAAACTAGTGACATAAAACATTGTCTCATTGTTTTGTAGGCAACACCACCATCCATCCTCAGAACACTTTCCTTTTCATAAACTACTAATAAAACTTCGTGTTTACTAAATAGCAACCTCCATTTCCCACTTTCCCCCTTTTCTTCTGTTCTTGGCACCTACCATTCTATCATCTGACTTTTATACATTATTTTGGGCACATCATGTCCTCCTTCCGTTTGGATACATCCCCAAACCTGAAATGACGTTTTTCTTTTTCCTATAACTCCCTGAACTTTTATAACATATTTTTGTAATGAGAAGATGCTTTCCTAGAGTGATTTGAAAAAAATATTTTCATGAGAGTTTAGTGGAGGAAATTCATGTTCTTACAGGTATCGACTTTTTATAATCAACCTCTCCTTCCTCCTTGTCCTTTTTTTCTAGGACTCAGAAGATGAACATGGTCACACAGGAAACAAAGCAAAGTGTTGGCCATGCTTTCCCAGTGAGAGGTCGACTTCAAAGACCAAGACCAAACGTACAAAAGGCCAGACAGAGGCAAATAACAGAAAAAAGTGAAGCTGAAGGTGTAGCTAAGAATGAAGGATCAGAGCTGCAGAAAGATGAAACGAAAAAAGTCCTGACAGTGGTGAGAGGCTGGATCCTTAGCACATACTAAGACAACAAATGACAGCTCAGCCCGCCTTGTCCTCACCTTCTTGTTGAAGGCAGCTCTTCGCTAGTGAAGAGTTTTGTAACTTTCCCATAGTACCACAGTAACGAATTTCTTTAGCAAGAAACAGATATATTATTTATGCTGCAAAACAGTATGCTGTTTTGAATGACAGTTTAACCTTTTTAAGAACCTTTCTTACTTACCCTTTTTGTGTCTCATTATTTAGCTGAGACTAGCCTTTATCCTCTGGTCTCATCAGAGTGTTGTAATTACAGAATGTACCACCATTCTATTGTGTTTAGCCAATTTCTTGGTTTTTCTTTTGCATTCAGTGTGTGGCTGAGGTTGGCCTTGAATTTCTGATTCAGTTGCCTTTGCCTCTCAGATGCTGTAATTATAGAAGTGTGTTAGCTCTATTAGTTTCTTTTTTAACATTTACTTAATTTATTTGTGTTGTATGTGTGGGGTATGTGCATGTATGTACATGTGTATGTACACATATCACAGCACAAGTGCATGATCAGAGGGCAACTTGTGGGAGTCCGTCCTCTTTTCCCATGTGAGTTCTGAGGACTGGAGTCAGGTTGTCATGCTGGTGCTTTGATTCTCTGAGCCATTTTGCTGGCCCTTATAAGGGTTTCTCTGTAGCTTTGGAGCCTGTCCTGGAACTCACTTTGTAGACCAGGCTGGTCATAAACTCACAGAGATCCTCTTGTCTTTATCTCCTGAGTACTGGAATTAAAGGTGTGGGTCACTATCTCCCGGTTCTTTATCAACCAACATCTTGAGTCTTTTGGTACTAGAAAAAAATATCTAAGTAGTGTAATGTCCCAAAATGTTAATCGCAAGTACTCTTTGCTTTTGTGTTCTTTTCTCTGGGTATTAAGATAAAACCTAGATTAAAAGTCATGGTGATCCCCACTTCGACAAAAATACTTTAAAAAAAAAATAGTTAAACTTTGGTGCTGGGGATCAAACCCAGAGCTTTGTGCATGCTGAGCATGCAGTGTGCAGCTGAGCATGCAGTGTGCAGCTGAGCAGTGATCAGTGCCAATTAATTTACGTTCTCTATTTTATAACTGATGGCTCTTAGATTGGTGTGCACAGGTGTGGTAAATGTACCTATTTATTTGGGTATGTGCACATGTGTATGTAGGTATATAGGGTGTTTTGCTTTATTTTTTCAGACAGGGTCCTTCCCTAAACTTGGAGTTCATTGCTTTAGGTAAGCTAGTGAGTGGGGGGTGGGAGTGTACATCTTTAATCCCCAGCACTTGGGAGGCAGAGGCAGGCAGATAGATAATCTAATTTGGAGGCCAGCCTGATATACAGACTTGAGTTCCAGGACAGTGAGGGCTGTTACACAGAGAAACCCTGTCCTGAAAAACATAAAAAATATCAGTCCATCACATTAACCAGTTTTGTCTTTGCAGGCTAACACTCACATTGAAGGTGAAGTTGAAGCTATGTCCCTTGGAGTTTCAGAGTACACAGTGAATGAAAGTCACAGACACGTGGTTCCTGTAGATGAACAAAAAAGGTGAGTTTGCTTTTCATGAGAAAAGCATAAACCCCGTCAAAGACAGTTTCTTATTATTACACAATTGGTTTTATGTAACAGTATTCTGAATGTTTTTTAAATATGTGTTTCATGGTGCTATTGGTTGAACCCAGTGCTTTTTACATGCCAGACAAGTGTTCTAGTATTGAGCTGTGGTTCACAACCCTTTTTAATTTTTTGAGACAGAATTTTGCTAAGTTGCCCAGGCTGGCTTTAAACTTGCTTATAGGCTAGAGATAGGCCATGATTTTGTGATTCTTCTGTTTCAGCCTTAGTAGCTGGGATGAAGCTTGTGCCAGCAGGCCCATTTAAATAAGATTTTAAATTACCTCATTCTTGGCCCTGGCACATGCCCTTCAACTCAGGATTTGGGAGGCAGAGACAGGAGGCTCTCTGACTTCAAAGCTTTCAGGACTATGTAGAGAAACCCTGCCTCAACAAAACAAAACACACACACACACAAATTCTTACTCCTATTTTTATGCCCATAATTTTGGTGCCTCCTTTGAACTTAGTAATATTTTTTTCTTGACTATCTTTTAAATTTATTTGTGGTTTTGTGGTAGGGGACACATACTCCTGTGGGTTTCTGATCAGACACCAGCTTTCAGGAGTTGGTTCTTCCTTCACCATATAGGCTCTGGGGATCGAGCTTGGTTTGTCAGGTTTAGTGGTGAGTAGCTTTACCCACTGAGCAACCTTGCCATACCCTATACTTAAGTATGTTTGCAGAGTCCCTTGTGATGACATTTGTCCTTGGAGACTGAATCTATTGACTCTACTACTAGCCATACCCTCAGCCCCATGTGATAGCTTTTAATTAAATTGTTTTCTCCAGACACTCCAGTACCTGAAAGTATAAACCAGCATCATAATCATATTAGAACTTGCTATTTTCCCAGCAGAATGCTTAGTAGGATTGGTTCCTCTTTTCTGTGTATTTTGAGGATTGGTTTCTAATAGATAAAAACTAATATGTGTATGTACTTATATGTATGTACACACATACACACACACACACACACACACACACACACACACAATTGTTTGCTTTGTATCTGTGCGTTGAGGATAGAAACCAGTGTCTTGCAGTACTAGCAAGTTATCTGCCACAAAGCTACATCCCTATGCCTATATCAGTATTTTCAGCATCCTAATTTAGGTCATATCCATTACTGAGATACTTCCAGAAGTTCTTAGGTAGCTATTCCATCTATCTTAGTAGCTTTCCCTTTCTTTGAATGTTTAAACCTTGTTTTTTTTTGTCTGAAATGGATTATGTTAAGAACCTTAAGATAGTTACTGTTAATAATACCTTTCCATGAGCTTTAAGGAATGTAGTAAGATAAACTTGCTGTCAAGCAAGACCATTGTGTGTGTGCTGGTGTGTTGTAGCTCAGTTGACACTTTTGTTTAAAATGTTATAAAATCTCTGTTCAGCTACTGTGACAAGTTTGGAGTGCCTTATTCTTCTCTGAAAATTACTAAAGTGATATGACATCAATGAATTCTAGAGCTAGTGAGTGAAAGTAGAGAAAGATTAATACTATGAACTGTTCCACAGGTATGCAGAAAATGGATAATATAAAGCTTTTGTATTTTTTGTTTCACATGTAAAATGCAATGTTTCATTTTTACATGCCTGGTTTTATTTCCAGTTTATATATAATCCTTTGAACTTAGAATCTGTTTGAATCCAGAATTGTTTAATGTTGCATTGATGAAGAGTTCTGGTCTTCACCATAACTTGTGCTTTATTTTAGGCATGAAAATGAACCTCATGTTCCTAGTCCAGCACAGTTGTTAAGGAGACGATTCCAAAAGGCTAAACCAAATTTAGGAGGAGCACACCATAGGAAAGAGCAACCAGTTGTCGAAAAAGGCACAACAGACCAGAGCACAGACCCAAAACCAGAAGACCATGAGCCACAGAAAGGAGACTTGGACATCCAGCTTCCTCTAAAAGTGAGAGAGAAAAAATAGTGTTGTTAGTCAGTCTGTCGTGTCAGTGTCATGAGGGAGAGCTATGGGGAAAGTTTTTGCTTTTCTGAAAAGCCAGCTTGTACAGATTTGAAAAATTGATCACCTATGACTTTTTAAGTTAAGAGGTCTAGGCCAGACTGCTAAAACTTATTAATAAAGATTGTTTCCATGGTAATATTATGTTTTGTTTTTCTTTAAGGAAAAGACAGAGATTCTAACGCCTCTGGAGGTTTCAGCAGGAAAAGATTGTATCGTTCCTGAAGCATCAGCATCTCCCACTAATGATGCTCAGCTGACAGCTGTACCATCAGGAGGTGCAAGGGACGAGATTGTGGAGGACCATCCTACATCATCTTTGGGGCTTGAAGAGCAGGGTCTCAGTAAACAAATTAGGTAATATTTTATTTTGAAGACTCAGAATAGGAGATAAAAAGCACTTATTTGTTAAAGAAGTTCCACCTTAATGTAGTATTCTTTATTTACAAGCCTGTTTTATTTTTATTTGTAACAACGTACATCCTTTTACCTGCCAAATGATATTGTGCATTACATCAGTAATTAGAATGCTATTGAGTTTGGCTGTGAACAGTAATGAAGGGCACTTCCATAATTTTCCACAAAGTGGAAAAGAACTTATTTTTCTAATCTGTTTATGCAGTAAGATAAACAAGTCCTACTGTTTGATTTCATATTTATTATTGATTGGTTCCATGTATTTTGTCTTTTAGTTATTTCCAGTTTTATGTCTATCTCAATAACCATATCATGGCTATAGGGCCAGTATTAAAAACTTACTATGCAGCCTTTATAGATATACAACTAAGAATTCACTCCAAATAAAATACTAAGTAGTAGTTAATTCCTTTCTTATTTTCATGACATATGTTTTTCAAAGAATAGGAGTAGTTAAGAATAGCTCATGAGCACATTTGTGTAGGACTTTTGAGGCTTAGGTTCAATTCTAGCATCATAAAAGGAGATGTATCTATCATCATCATCATCATCACCAGTGCTGGGAGTTGAACTTAGGGCTTCACATGTTGGGCAACCGCCCTGCCACTGAGTTGTCTTCTTAGGCCAAGATCTTTATTTTAAAGGTTGGAACTGAGATTTTACTGTTAACAGTTTGGCTTTCATTGAGATAATCCTGGCACATACATGACTATGTTATTTTGGTTCAACATCCAGCAGTCCACAACTATTGAAAGAATCAAATTGCTCCAAAACTGCTGCGCATCGAAGAACACCTCTCTCTTCTGCCTCTGAGTGTGAGACAGATCACAGTGGGAAAAGAGCACATAGAAAGATGAAATCAAATGTGACCAAAGGGCGAGGACCCAAACGAATCCGAGGTAAGACTGCTAAGAAGGAACCTAGAGCTTCCAAGTCCATGTTGGTGACTCTTCGGGCTTCTCAGAAAGAGGATGAAGAGGATGCTGAGGATTTTGATTCTGACTTTGAGGAGGAAACCTATCATCTTGCCCCAGAAGAATTAAACAAAGCACCAGTGTTTGTACCTGTTGGTCTCAGATCCCCTGAACCAGTGTCTGCTCAGATCGAAGAAACAATGGAAGAGGTAGTTTGTGTTTCGTTTTTTCAGTTTTCCCCACTTTCATCCCCTTTAATGAATGATTATTTCTTTTCTTAGTAATTGTGGTCTGAAAAGTCCTTTCTCTAAATGTCTACTGTCAAAAGTAGGTTATTTGGGACTCAGTGTGACTAGCTTAAGCAAATCAGGAGAAGTGGCCTGTATGGCCATCACTCAGTTGTCATAGTCTTTCCTCTACAGGGGTTAACTATGATAGAAACTTGCTTATCTGTAAGCTGCTTAATCTACACTTTGACTAATTTAAACAAGATTTAGCAGGTGTTTTTTCTATTAACTCTGTAATAAGCTTTCTGTGTTGTGGTTGGTAGAGAAGATAGAATTAATCTTTTTTCCCACCCTTTTTTGTTTCTTGTTTTGTTTTTGTTTTGAGGCAGGGTCTCATGTATCTCACATTGCACATTGGCCTTCAAACTTGCTACATAGTCAAAAGATGACCTTGAATTTTTGATTTTCCTGTGTCCATCTTCCCATGTGTAGCCATTTGCTGCTACACCTGGTTTAAGAAATGTTGAAGATAGAACTTACAGCTTCATGTATATGAGACAAGCACTTTACAACAGAACCATATCCTCAGTAGTTGTTCCTCCTCCTCCCTCCCTCCC
>NC_022021.1:265926-267530 GCF_000317375.1 Microtus ochrogaster
CCCTCCCTCCTTTTTATCATTACTCTTCATCCAAAAGAACTCATCTTTCGAAACTGAATATATATATATATTCAGTGACCTTCCTCCCTCTATCTCGCAAGTGCTGGAATTACAGGTATATGGTGCTGGTGATGGAACCCAGTGCTTTTACGTACTTGGCATGATCTCCACCAACTGGGAGCCACATCCCCAGTCCCTGCTTCTCTATTCTTAATTCTTTTGAAGATAAAATCAGAAATGTATTTTTTTAGTATATATGGTAATTCTGTATTTGAGAATTTTAAGAAAAAAAAGAAAAAAGTTTTCCACAGTGGTTACATCCTTTTCTTTTGTCACCAGTACTGTTCTAAGGTGAATTTCTCCCTATCGTTACCACTATCTGTTTCCCCTCTCTCTTCCCGTTTTCACTCCCTCCTGCCTTTCTTTCTCTTTTCCACTCCCTGACCCCTTGTTATAAGTGCTTATTCTCCAGCTGCAGTGTGTCCCACTCTTTTTCAGTAGTGATCCACACCTTTAATCCCAGAGCAGGTGGGTCTCTGAGTCTACAGATACACACCTTTAATCCCAGAGCAGGTGGGTCTCTGAGTCTACAGAGCGAGTTCCAGGACAGCCAGGGCTACACAGAGAAACTCTATCTCCAAGAAAAAAAAGAAGGAAAAGAACAATAGCCATTCTAATGTGAGCAGGTGTGAATTAGAGTACAGTCTGCTTCCTTGTTTCTGGCCTCACATTCCAACTCTGTAGCTTTAAAGTTTCCTGTTCTTGTTCATTTCATCATCACTTAGCTGGTTTATTGAGCATAATATCTGAATCAGGACTTAAAATACTTTCTGAGTCATTCGAAACAGAATCAGGAGTTTGCTAAGGTAGTGATGATAGAAAAACAATTCAAAAAATATGCTACTTCTGGTTAAGAAATTATACAATTCTTGAATCTGTAAAGATACATTTGTTAGTAGAAAGGAAAACTTACCTGTAACTTACTTAGGATTAATAATAGCATTTTAAATGTCTAAAAGTAAATGAGTTAGTAGAATTCTTGAAATTAACTGAATAATACTCAAAGTTCAAAGTAAGTATACTGAATGCAACTTTTAGTATATGCCAAGAAAATAGCAAAGAGACATTAGTCTTGTGAAAGGACAACTGGTTATTACTGCACAGAGTTTGATCTGTATCTCCCTGCCACCACTACTACCAGCACTTTGCTAGTGAAATTAACTTTCAATAATCAGGCTTTAGGATATGTCTTTGAATAATACAGAGTATCTTCTTCAGTGGCACTGTCCTTCCCCTGTTCTGGCAATCAAAGTTAGGGTCTTGTAGACATGGACTCTGGATTATAATGAGCCTGTCATGATAAAATTTTCACAGTTGAACAGGGAACTGGCTGTTTGTATTTCCTTTAGGCTGGAAAGATGACTCATCTGTTAAGGATTCTTGATGCCCAATCATGAGGACCATAGTACAAATCCTATCTTCTGTGTCCAGCAAACATCTGTAACTCTAGCTCAGAGGGATCCAACACCTTTCACTGGCCTCTTCAGGCTCACAGATGTGATCATCTGTAGTGACTCCTACATATATAAATAAAATAAAATAAA
>NC_022021.1:267630-274314 GCF_000317375.1 Microtus ochrogaster
AAACTCACAGAGATCCACCTGCCTCTGCCTCCCAAGTGCTGGGATTAAAGGCGTGCACCACCACCGCGCTCCTTTAACCAGCTGCTAAGTGAAGAGTGTGAGTGAACCTGTTACATTGAGTGTCAGGATTCATGTAACTATGGGGGTGGAGAGAGAGGATTGTTTCACCAGGAGTGATATTAAGTCATCACTACTGTAATATTTATGGTACTGTACAGCTTTGTGTATAGTTAAGGTGTTTTTCTTAAAGTATGAGTCTGTTGAGGGCAGGGACCTAGTGTATAATTAGGATTTGTATGTTTATGCTCATATGCTTGTATTTTTTAAACTATTATGTAAATGCTAGCAAATGGACTAAATTGAGACAAAGGAAAGGGAATGGGGAGTGAAATGCCAGCAGCTCAGCAGATTAGCTGCAGAGATTTTGAGTAGTCGTTGTAGTAGACTCAGACCCCTCGGTAAAGTAATGTTTTACTTTTGCTAAGTTGTTAGTCCCTAAGAATTACTGTCTTAGTTTTTTAGCTGTGTAATTGTGGCATGTTCCTCCATTTTAATGTTTATTTTGGATTATTAGTGTGAAAAAATGAGATGTTCTAATGAGTGTATTGTCTAATTGAAATAATAACACTTGTTATGACAGCTGGAGATAACCATGGATGTTGCAGACATAGGATGTGTAACGGTTGTTGAGCATCAGCTTTCAAACACGGATCCAACAACTGAGGATGTGCAACCAGAAGAAGATTTGCATTCCCCAGCATTTGTGAGTACCTTGTTCATGTTTGCCTTTCCCTGTTTACCTCCCTCAAAAGTGCAGGATTATTTTCATAATGGTCTTTAATTTTTCCTTCTCATGTGGGGAACTGGTTTATGAGTAGTTGGAACATATAAATTTTCATGGATTTTACTTTTGATTGTAAAACTTATTTTTGTGTTTGTTTTCTAAAGCTCTGAATATTATCATAGAATTTACCCTCAAAATTCTTGGCAGAAGTCTTCGTTAAATAAACTTTACAGCAACTACACAAAACTAGCTACACTATTATAAATGTATAGTAGAGATGGTTTTTAAAAACCAACAAAGATTATGTTTGTTTTTATTTTGTGTATGTGTTTTGCCTACATATGTATGTGCACCACATGTGTGCAGCCACTTCAAGTAGGTTTCTCTAGTGGATCTGAGAAAGAAAGCTTCTGTTTCCTTTCTTCCTGCATTTTTGGAAGTTGCTAGTGCTTTATCATTTCTTGGCATTCTAACCTTGGCTTCCATTGCCTGACATTCTTCCCATTGTTTATGTTTGTGTCTTTTATTGATGCATTGAATTAGGTCTAATGCTGTGGTTTGTTTGAAACCAAGTACATTTATAAAGATTTTTTCTAGGGAAGATACACTTACAGTTTTGGAAATTTTAAAATTCAATTTATAATACTTTCCAATTTGAATATGTTTTATTTCTTTTTCTTGTATGATTGCCTTGGTTAGAGCCTCTATTGTAAATCAGCTTCTAGGCACAGTACAAGTAGACATCCTTGATTTGGTCATAGTCTTAGGAAAAAGCAGCTGATCTTATGTCCCTAAGTAGAATGGTGGTTGTGGGATTTCTAGGATGGTCTTTATCAGGCTGAAGAAACCCCCTTCTGTCTGTGCTGATTTGTTGTGAAAGGATTTTAGACTTTGTCGTGTGTAGTTTTTACGGTTTTAATTTTTATTCATGATACAGACATATAAATATTTTTGTTACTGTATTGACAAGTTGCATTAGCAATAGTTCTTTGGTGTTGAAGAAAACTTATTTCCCTGAGATAGTTCCTCCTTGATTATCACGTATGATTTTTTTATACTTCTATATTGTTTCCTAGTATTTCTTTTTTAAAAAAATATTTATTTATTGTGTATACAGTATTCTGTCTGTGTGTATGCCTGCAGGCCAGAAGAGGGCACCAGACCCCATTACAGATGGTTGTGAGGCACGATGTGGTTGCTGGGAATTGAACTTGGGACCTTTGGAAGAGCGGGCAATGCTCTTAACCACTGAGCTATCTCTCCAGCCCCTCGTTTCCTAGTATTTCAAGTGTATTTATGTCCATATTCATAACAGATGAGTTTTTGCTGCTGCTGATGGTGGCATTAGGTGTTAGAGTCTTGGTCCTCCAGGACCTATGGTGGGGAGAGAGCTGACCACAGCTTAGGAGAAAGTCTTAGCTGCTTAGCCACTGACACAAGGGCCATTGAGCAATTGTGGTTCACAAATGCTTGTGTTAGCTACCAATTTTTCTAGATTTTGCTGAATAGCTGTTTCTCATTTGTTTTTGCACTTAGGACCAATTCTAGAGGTTATAAATGTTTGCTTTTTAAGTCATGTTTGGCATCTTACTGGACAGCAGGTCAGTGGAGCTCATGCCACCTCTCTGGTCAGCTGTCTCCTGTGCATCGTTAAAATGTGCTGTATTTAAGTCCCTCAGTGTAGGAAGTTGGTATCTTCTCCCAGATTGTAGGGGTTTTTTTTGTTTGTTTGTTTGTTTTCTTTTTCTTTTTTCCTCGAGATAGGGTTTCTCTCTAGCTTTGGAGCCTGTCCTGGAACTAACTCTTTTTTAGACCAGGCTGGCCTCGAACTCACAGAAATCCGCCTACCTCTGCCTCCTGAGTGCTGGGATTAAAGTTGTGCACCTGGCCAGACTAGTTTTTATTGGGTAAACTGATAGCAGATCTGACTTAGAGTTGAAAGGGTTATGATTGTGAGGCTCTAAGAATGGTTAGATATACATAGTAATGATGAGGAGACAGAAAATCATGTAAGATATAAAAGAATTCAGTCTTTATGCTTTTCTGTTCTTATTTGTGAAGCTTTATGATCGGACATAAATTAAGAAAAGTAACTATTATAACTAAAAGCCTAGAAAGATGTGTACCATGTGATGCTTAAAAACAACAAAAACATACCATTTGTTTGGGGGAAACACTTAGGATATTCTTATCTTTTCCATTTTTTTAGGAAATGGTCATAGGTGAACAGACCCCAGAAGAACCAGGTAACTGTTAACAAAGAATTGATTAAAACTACTTGGTTAACTGTAGCTTGGTGATTAGCAGTGGCAGCAGGTAAGTAGGACAGCTTGTTAAAGTGTAGAACAGTGGCATTAACCTGTCACCTTGATAGGAAGTTGGGATTCTCCAAACCTAGCTTTAGAAGCTGAGCCTAGAGTTAATGTTAAGTAATGAAGTTACTTTATGTTTCCTGTGGAGCTGCCCAGAGTTAGTCTAATGTGAGGGACGTGTTTTCAAGAGCTAAGAGTCAACACTGATGGTCTGTCTACCCTGGACAGTGTGACACTAGTACTGGGTGGTGGGAGGAAGGCTGTTGAAACTGGTTATAGACGATGAGTGTCTGAGTGAGGTCTTTCTAAGTAAGCAGACCTGTTTTAACATTGGTATATTTATTCAAGGTTCCAGTGATGGAAGTGCCGAAGCTGCCATAACTTTGCTTACAATGGGAGACATAGTATTGCAGTCGGAGATCATCACTGAACAGGGTGATGGTAAGAATGAAGACAGTCTCTCTAGATGTAGTGCTTTTGAGATGATGCAGTTGGCTTATTAAGAATAATTTGGGGCCTGGAGTTAGAGAGGTGGCTCAGCAGTTAAGAATACTGGCTTTTCTTCCAGAGGACTCTGGTTCAATTCCCAGCACCCACACGGCTGCTCATAATTGTCTGTGATTCCAGTTCCAGGGGATCTGACACCCTCACACATACATGTAGGAAAAACACCAATGTACCTAAAGTAAAAATAAATAAATTATTTAAAATACAAGAATAATTTGAGGCTGGAGAGATTGGCTAATCTGTTAAAAAGGGTAGGCTCATAACTAAAAATAATAGAATAATACCAAGAATAATAATTAGCCTGGGCTTTTAATCCCCAGGCATAGGGTTGCAGACAGAGGTAGGCAGATCTCTGTTAATTTGCAGCGGACCTGTCTACATAGTGATTTCCAGGGCAACCAAAGCTTGTTGCGAGGAGGGGGAGGGTGTGGGATTTGTATTCATGGACTAGTAGTTATCTAGTAAATCCTCAACCTGTGTACCTGTAGCTTGTAACCATCATAAACATCATTGGCTAATGGAGGTCACTGGCCACTGATCACTGTGTAGACATTTATTTAGTAAAGGGGTTCCAGCTTGAGATGATGTTCATAACTCTGATAAATCTGTGAAGGGGTAAATAGTAGTTACTGAGATGATTTATTCTAGTTTAACTGTTCTGGTAGTGAAAGGGGCCAAAGGAAAGGCCAATTTAGATCTTTAATACATTAAGCAAACTTAGAAACTATACAGTTGTTTTAATTTTTATTTTGGGGGAATGGGGTATGGAACCCAGGGCCTTGGACTTGTTGGCAAGTATTCTGTAACTGTGCTAAATCTCCTGCTCCAGAAGCTGTGATCTGGACTCATTATCTTTAACTGCAGCTAATTTTATTGACTGGTAATGGATGATCTGCCTTTCGTATTAGTTGTTAGACTTGTAAGTTCATAACTGATTCAGGGGATTCTCTAATTTGTGTTACAGATAGGGCTTCTTTCTCAGTGGCAGAATATTATACTGGAACCTGTCACAAATTTCTAGTACATACAGTACAGTTTTCAAAAATTATTAAATGATGATGTCCTGTCTTGAGATCTATGTAGAACAGTATATAGTTATTGAAAGTTTACTAGAGTACTCCAGAATTTTAGTGCTAAGAATAATATGCTTATTACAAGTCAAGTTTTTAAATGAAATGCGAGATAATGAATTTAAATTTAAATCATAATAGAATAAACTTTAATACTAAAGTTAGACAGTTAATTGAATGTTGAGGAATTCATTTTATTCAGGTAGCTATTAATATTGGGTCAATTTTAATTTCCTATTTTTTTCTGCAGTAGGAGTATGTGTATTTCCTGATGTTCATTCAAAGGATAAAAGTCATGTTCCTTTTAGCCCAGATAATGTAAATCACAAAATTGTTCATGAATATCAGGAGGTTTCTTCACCTGTCATTAGTATGTCGCCTGCATCGTTTGAGGAAAACAAGATTGTATCGAAGGAACAAAGTACTAGAGAAGAAGAAGCTGATGTCATGGGAGAAATAATGGAGAATACTCTGTCAACCAGGTTATTTTAATATTCAATTTAACAAATACAGTTAAACAGCATCATCAAGTTAGTTATTAGCTTCTAGTAATACTTGTATATAAATTTAAAGTAGACGATGCCAATTTTTCACACATTAAATATTAACTGATACTGATATTGGGTTATTGGTTTTACATATAAAATCACAGTGATATATTTTCTGTGTCTTTGACACTTAAGTGAAATAGGTTTATATAAATGTAATTTGTTTTACAAACATGGTTTCTATTTTCTCAAGTGTCATAGTAACTTAAGCACTTCATAGTTTTAGCACTCAGAAGCAGACGTCTGTCAGGTGTCTTGGTCCATTCTTGCATTTAGCTTTCTGGAGGCTGGAGCAGGAGATAGCTTGAGTTTTAGGGGAGCTCCTTGTGTGTTGATATTTTGTCCCAACAGACAAGCAAACAATTACATATTATGTGCACCTGGGTGGTGGTGTATTAGCTGTCTCGGCACTAGACATGACACCGCAAAGGGATTCTTACACAGCTGATAACTTCTCATTCCCTTTCTTGTAGGAGCACAGCTCCTGCAGTGACCAAACATGTGGGAATGGAGAGTCATTTTATCACAGCGGAACCAAGTCCTGAGAAGATCTTAGGGGTCTATGGGCTTGAGGATCATCAGGAAGTTGCCAGTTTTTGTGTAACCAAAGGGACAGAAGTGGAAATTCAAAGAGGTGAGTTTAATTTTTCTCTTACAAAGTTCCATTGACAGAAGATACTGTAGGGTGAGATGGCTCTTCTGTAAAGGCACTGCCACATAAGCCTGTAGACCTGAGCTTGACCTCTGACCTTTACATGCTCACTACAGCATGTGTGACTCCTGTAGTGATAGAGAGTTTTAAGTTTTATTTTAAACTTTTATGTGTGTGAATAGTTTGTTCACATGTATTTTGAGAGGGAGAAAGGGAGAGGGAGGGAGAACACACTGTAATCCAGCCCCCTGGAGGTGAAGGCTATCTAAATAAAAGGTATTGTGTTTTATTGAGACATGATTCATACACAGTACACTTTATCTATCTAAAGTTTATAATTAGTGGTGTTCTGTTCACCAAACTGTGTAATTGCCATCATCAGTAGCTACTATTCAATCTTAAGCAACCACTAATTTATATTTGCCTTTGTACATTTGCATATTCTAGACATGTCATGTGAATAGAAACATAAAATATAATCGAGTCTGATGTTTTCACTTAGCACAGTGTTTTTAGGATTCATTTATGTGGTAACATATATAAAATACCTTTAAAAATTTACTATTGTGTGTGTGTGGAGTGGGGAATGAGTGTGTGGAAACGGGAAGACAATCTGTGGACTTGGTTCTTTCCTTCTGCCTTTGCAGGGCATCATGTTTTCTTGATTGCTATATTTTCTTTTCTTTTCTTTTTTTTTTTTTTTTTTTTTTTTGGTTTTTCGAGACAGGGTTTCTCTGTGGTTTTGGAGCCTGTCCTGGAATCCTGGAACTAGCTCTTGTAGACCAGGCTGGTCTCGAACTCACAGAGATCC
>NC_022021.1:274414-275802 GCF_000317375.1 Microtus ochrogaster
TCTTGTAGACCAGGCTGGTCTCGAACTCACAGAGATCCGCCTGCCTCTGCCTCCCGAGTGCTGGGATTAAAGGCGTGCACCACCACCGCCCGGCGCCATATTTTCCTCTACTCACTAGCTCTTGTTTCTTTTTATTGCCAAGTAAGACTTGGTTGTATCAATATACCACATTTTTTTTATTATCTGTTGGTGAGCATGTGGGATGTGTGTGCCTGTTCTCTGTAATGGATAATGCCGTTAAAAACACTCAGGTGCTCATGTGTTTGTACTTCTCTTGGGTTTATACTTAACAAAGTAGAATTTCTGGGCCATGCGTTAATTCTATTTTGAGCTTCTTCTCCCTCTTGTGCTAGGGGTTAAATTTAGACTTTATACATACTAAGCATTCACTCTCTCACTGATCTATAAATACCCCGGCCTATGTGTTTAATCTTTGGTGTAACTATTAAGTTGTTTTTAAGAAGATATCAATTATTTACTGCGATTTTATATTTTGTTGCAGTTAAATTAATAAAAAAGGTAGTTGTGTCATTTTATATTTTTAACGTGCTCTCTATGAGAGTTTTTGTCTGTCTCTGTCCCTCTCTCTGTCTGTCTCTGTCCGTCTGTCTGTCTCTCTCACACACACACAAATGAGAAGGTTTTGCTATGCATTCCCAAGCTGTCCGGGAACTCACTGTGTAGCTTAGGCTGGCTTTGAACATGGAATCCTCCTTTCTCACTCTTCCAACTGCACCAAATTTTATTTTCTGTCTCCTTCCAGTTCTTAGTGGTGCTTTAGGTTGAACTCAGGGACTCACACGTGGTAAACAAACATTAAAGGTCCTTTACATGCATAGCTCTCCCAGGCATTATTATTTATATTTTATATTATAACTACCTTGATGTGAAGCAGAATTTTATTGTGCATTTAGCTAATGATACATATCTTTTAAAAATTATTTTAAATTTTATCTATTGTGTTTGTATGTGTGGGCATGTATGCCACTCTATACCTGTGGAGAACAGAGGTTAGGTTTCGGTTTTCTCCTTGTGCCATGGATTTCAAGGATTGGAATCAGGTCATCAGGCTTCTACACCAACTGCTTCCTTTATTTTTTGTCTGTATGTATATTTATGCCTCACATATGTGCCTCGTTCTTGAAGCCAGAAGGGTATGTCAGATCCCTAGGAACTGGACTAACAAATGGTTTTGAGCTGCTGTGTGGAAGCTGGTAGTCAAACTTGGATCTTCTGCAAAAGCAAAAGTATTTTTAACTATTCAGCCATCTCTTGAGCTCCCTCATTTAAAGCGCACACCTTTAATCCCAGCACTCGGGAGGCAGAGGCAGGCAGATCTCTGTGAGTTCGAGACCAGCCTGGTCTACAGAGCTAGTTCCAGGACAGGC
>NC_022021.1:276327-283956 GCF_000317375.1 Microtus ochrogaster
AGTTAGGAACTGACTTGAGCAGTGTCTGACACAGTATATGTATGTGCAGGGAGTTAGGAACTGACTTGAGCAGTATGCACAAGTGCATGTGTGGGCTTTCAGTTTGCTCCACCCCCACCCCTCTGCCTAGGTTCACACTACTCCATTTATTTTTTTTAGCAGTACTTTCCTTCCCCTTTATGATATCATTTAAATTTTTTATTGCATTTATTTTGTGTTTGTAGGCATGCATACGTTCACATGCATTCCGGTACACTTGCCACGGTACATGTGTGGTGGTTACAGGATAACTTGCTGGAGTCCTCTTCTTCTACAATGTGAGGCTCACAGGTTGAACTAAGTTTGTTAGACTTGTTGGCAAATGCCATTATCCTTTGAACCGTCACCGTCACACAAATTATACTTTTTCAAGACATCTGGTGTGGTGAAATTAGACAGACCATTTTGTACTCACTTCTAATCCCCTTTTGTTGTGGGTTTGTAATCACTTTTAACCATGTATTGCATGTGTAGGTATGAGTGTATGTGCAAGTATGTACATGCGTGTGTGCCTGTACAAATGTGTGGGTGTGTGCACATGTAGTGTGCATGTACCACAAAAGATGTCAGAACCTGTGGGAGTTGGTTCTCTCCTCTCATGTGTGGGTCCTGAGGTTGAACTACGTCTTGATGGTAGGCACTTATAGTACTGCTTTTGATTATGATGCTATAATGCTATTATCATAAAAGGGGATGTAATTGCTTTGGCAGCCAGGAATGAAATATATACAGTATAGGTTTCATTAATCATATTTCCTTTTCAAAAGTCTTGTCAAATCCCATTCTTCTGCCTTGTGAATAAACTGATTTTTGGAGTATGAGAAACTTGAAGAGATCATGAATCTTTTAAGAGAGATTATTCTTATAATATAGAGATTTAGGTATACTATTTTGAACTGTAGCTTTGGTTGGTTGGTTTGGGTTTGGGTTTTTTGAAACAGGGTTTCTCTGTAGCTTTAGAGCCTGCCCTGGAACTAGCTCTTATAGACCAGACTGGCCCTGAACTCACAGAGATCCGCCTGCCTCTGCCTCCCGAGTGCTGGAATTAAAGGCGTGTGCAATGCAAGGGATCTTAGTGGCTCCTGGAGTCATAGATGCTGACTTTGAGGGAGAGATCAAGATTCATTCACCTAAGGGAGTTTCTGTAGTAAAGGCAGGTCAGAGGCTAAAAGGAAAAGAGAGAAGACGGATTTGGTTCGTCTAATGCATTTTGGGTACAGACCGTCGGTCCTCAGAGACCAGAACTCACTTTGTTTATAAATGGAAAAAGATTTTCTGGCCTCCTGGATACTGGCGCGGATATTTCCGTCATAACCGCCAGTCAGTGGCCTTCTAAGTGGCCAAAAACGGAGACTATTACACAGTTACAAGGAATTGGTCAGACTAGAAATCAGAGTAGCAGGGAACTGCACTGGAAAGATGAGGAAGGCCATGAAGGAACTTTTAAGCCGTATATTATTTCTCATTTACCTGTGAACTTATGGGGCAGAGATATTATGTCCAGAATGGGAGTATACTTATATTCTCCCAGCACGACTGTTACTAATCAGATGTTTCAACAAGGATTATTACCTAATCAAGGTCTAGGCAAGGATAATAAGGGAAAGGTGGATCCTGTTGTATCAGACAGTAGACCTTCTAGAGCAGGATTAGGGTATTTTAGGAGAGGTCACTGATAGACCTGCACTCCATGCAGACCCGATAATATGGGAAAGTGATGAGCCTGTATGGGTGAGTCAGTGGCCTCTAACACAAGAAAAACTACAAACTGCCCAGCAGTTAGTGCAGGAACAGCTGGATAGTGGGCATATTTCACCATCCAATTCTTCATGGAACTCTCCAGTTTTTGTTATTAAAAAGAAATCAGGAAAGTGGAGGTTAATTCAGGATTTAAGAGAGGTCAATGCAACCATGCAGCCAATGGGAGCATTACAACCAGGGCTGCTGTCCTCAGCAACCATTCCAAAAGGCATGCATAAGATTATCTTAGACTTGAAAGATTGTTTTTATACAATTCCTTTAGCACCACAAGATTGTCAAAGATTTGCTTTTAGTATTCCTTCAGTTATTTTCAGAGAGCCAGTGAGGAGATATCAGTAGAATGTTTTGCCCCAGGACATGTTGAATAGTGCTACTTTATGCCAGAAATTTGTAGCTCAAGCTATACAAGAAGTTAGAAATCACTTTCCACAGGTCTATGTTATTCATTACATAGATGACATTCTGCTGGCTCATAGAAATGAGGATACTTTACTAGAGACTTATGGATTGTTACAACAGAATCTAAGCCGTGCAGGATTAATTATTTCTCCTGAGACAGTACAGAGGCACTCACCTTTTCAATATCTAGGTCATATGTTATACCCCAAAGAAATTAAGCCTCAGAAGATAGAAATCAGGAAGGATGACTTAAAAACTCTTAATAACTTTCAAAGGTTGTTAGGAAATATACAATGGCTCAGGTCTTATTTAAGGTTTCTTACAGAAGACCTTGAGCCTTTAAATGAAATACTTAAAGGAAACAGTGATCCAAATTCTAGCAGGCAGCTTTCAGAAGCTGCCAGACAGACTCTCTCACAAATAGAGCAGGCTATACAGGAACAGCAGGTGTGCTATATTGATTATAGCCACACGTGACAGAAGGCCATTCACCTTATTACCTAGCAGACAGCCTAATGTATTTTCCTGCTCAGTTGATGTGATGGTATATAAGCTGTTTGGATAATAAACGCTGGAGATGGTCAGGAGGAAGAACCCTGAGATGCCCTTCCATGGTGACCGTGTAAGTTGTGTCTGATTATTCTCCGTATCAGTCCAGTTAGGGAAAATAGTTACCTGTGTTGGAGCGACATGGGCTTCAACAGTGTGCCACTACCACCTGGCAATTTTGAACTGTATCTTAAATGTATTTTTCTTGTTTGTTTTTAAAGAGTCTGAGGAAAATGACTCCAAAGCACTAGAATCAGAAGATAAAAGCCTTGAGCCAGCAGAAACGAAGGAGCAGAACCAATTGCCATGTGTCCATGATGTTGCAGTTACCAGTCTTTCTCAAGAAGTACTCCCGAGTGCAAGGTAAAAGGGCAGGAATACTGGCATTTAATTTATATTGTGCCTTAGCTTCTGCTGCAGGTAGTAGCTGGAAGAATTCTATTGTAGTTAACACTTTTAAAGCTTGAAAATATCACATTAAATGATAATACTTACTTAGTCTTAAAAAATAATTTCATGTTTGGTTAGCTAATTTAAAATAATGTACTGAAACAGTTTCAGAAGTGAAGACCAAGAAGAGAACTTGGAAGAGGTTCATATGTTGGGTACTGCAGTTGCTTCATCTGCGATCGGGATTCACACTCTTGATTCAGGTCAGGGTCTTGGTGAGAGTCCTCCTGAAGAGCCCATCACAGAAAACTCTAAAGGCAGCAGCATGCTCATGCTTCCTGTGCCAGAGGTAAAGGAATCTAGAGTGTAATATGGGTGTTGGTTTCTCCATTTAGAAAAGCAGTTACATATAGTAAACTCTAGCCTATCCAGTTCAGTAGGCCTCTTACTAATATGTAAATTCAGCCTGATCTATGTAGAGGCTCAGACTTGTAATCCCAGCTCTTAGGTAGAAACAGGAGTATTCAAGTTTCAAGGCAACCTGGGCTATGTAACAAGAGCTAGTTTAGCCTGAGTTACATAGCAAGACCTTATCTCATTTTCTAGCACTCTTTGGTTAGCCCCTTTCTGCTTCCTGCCAGCTCCTCACATCTGTGGTCCTAGTTTGACCTCGGCCAGAGTATACTGTGGGCAGTATGTGGTGACCCTTGCCTGTGCTGAGGGAAGAGGATCCCTGGAGCCCTGAAGCTTGAGGCTCTGTAAAAACCTGTCTCAAAGACAGACGGTGGTGGCTCACGCCTTTAATCCCAGCACTCGGGAGGCAGAGGCAGGGGGAATCTCTGTGAGTTCGAGGCCAATCTGGTCTATAAGAGCTAGTTCCAGGACAGGCTCCAAAGCTACAGAGAAACCCTGTCTCAAAAAACAAACAAACAAAAAAAACAAAAAGGGTATAGAACATTGTGATACGTTAAAGGAAGTAGAAAATAAGGAGTTTGTCTATAACCAACGTTATGAGATTTCTGTTGCTTCCCAAGTTTCTAAATTTTTTTTTTTTTTTTTTTGGTTTTTCGAGACAGGGTTTCTCTGTGGCTTTGGAGCCTGTCCTGGAACTAGCTCTGTAGACCAGGCTGGTCTCGAACTCACAGAGATCCACCTGCCTCTGCCTCCCGAGTGCTCCAAGTTTCTAATTTTTTAAAATCTTTTTCTTTTGAAATAATTTCAGTTGAGTAAAGTTAAAAAAATCTTGTAAGAACTTCACATACTCTGTTTCTTTGGAGTCATTGTTAATTTCATTTTTTTGTTTGTTTGTTTGTTTGTTGATCTGGCTCTACATCATTGTAGATACTTTAATTGTGTGAGTGTGTGAGAGTGTCTGTGTATGTTTACACACATAGGCATGCATGCAGATAACCATGTTGCTTGCTGAGATGTCAGAACACAGTATTTGGGATTTTGCTTCTTTCACCATGTAGGTTCTGGGGATGGTGAACTCAAGTTACCTGCTGAGCCATCTCCTCAGTGATTGATGGCTGGCAAGATGGCTCAGTGGTTAAGACACTTTCCACCAAACCTCAAGACCTGAGTTTAACTAAGACCCACGCAGAGAATGGGCTCCCTCAAGTCTTCCTCTGACCTTTACAAGTGCTCCCAACACACACACACACACACACACACACACACACACACACACACACACACACACACACCATAAATAAGGGCTAGAGAGATAGCTCAGCAGTAAAGAATATGTACTCCTAAGGATCCAAGTTTGATTCCTAGTACCCATGTCAGTTGTCTCTGGCTTCTTAACCCGCACACATAGCATATACAGACACAGAAGTAAAAATAAAAATCTTTTTTTTTTGTTTTAATTTAGAGAGTAATGAATGCTAATGCTCAACTATTTTTCTTCTTAGGAATTAATAGATATAATAAGACTTGGTCTGTTTAAGAGTAAGTTACAAATATGAGTTGTAATCATAAATAATAGCTTTAATAAAAAAAGGTTGTGTCTCACAGAGAATGTCAGTGAGTGCTGCATTCAGAATTAGTATGACCATACTGTACAATTTTAGGGCTAGATCAGTAGACAGGCAATGCTGTGTTATTCCTTTTGTGTGGCATAATGTCATTTTGACCCATTAGTGGAAATACTTCTAATCACTTGGCTAGGATGGTATCAGTGAGATTTCTTGGTTATAAGGTTTGTTTGTTTTTTTCTCCTTTATGTTAGAAATTGGTCTAGTGAGACCCAGCTCTTGTTACCCACTGTCTTTGGTATCTATTGACGACCCTTACTTGAGTCAATTGTTGGCATTGTTTGTTTCAAAAATGAAATCCTGGAAATTTTTAACATTAGAGAATTGCAATCTATATATTGGTAGTTTGTGGAAAACAGGATGGACCTCAGTGGAGGCAAGGAAAGTAGTTTATCTCATTGCAGTGTTACCTGCTCAAGGGTCTGCTGCAATGGGAACATGGACCTCCACCCTGACACTTCAGAAATGATAGAATACTCACATCTGACAACTTAATTGGGATATTTAAAGCTTATGTAAGTCAGTCAGATGTTATTGACACAACCAAAAGTCTTAAAAACACTTAAAATTGTACATTTAAGATAAGCCTTTAAGTTGGGAGATACTGTCTTTTTATCATATGTCAAATTGTCAAATTTTCTCAAGCTCAGTATCTTTTCAATTTTTTTAAATGACAGAGTATGCCATCTAATATTCTAGAAGTCCAACAAGAAAATATGATCAATCCTCAAGACGTAACAGGTATGAAGACTGCTTCCAGCAAGTATCATAATAATGTACTGTATAAATTTATTTATTTATTCATTCATTCATTCATTCATTCATTTATTTATTTTTGGGGACAGGGTTTCTCTGTGTAGTCCTGGAGCTTGCTATGTAGACCAGGCTTGCCTCGAACTCACAGAAATACTCCTGCCTCTCCTCCTCTCAGTGCTAGCATTAAAGGTGTGTTCCATTACATCTTGCTTTCATGTAACTATGGAAAAGCACAATATAGACTTAATAATAAGCCATTGGCAATGGCAGTCATAAAATATGCATGAAGTTTACCCATTTTATTAAAAATTATAAATGCTTCCCACAAAATATCCTGTCTATAATTTTGGGGTTGGGGGTTGGAGGATGTATTTTAGTTTTTTATTTAGGTTTGGCATTGTAAGTCATGAGACTCTTTTTAGAGATGAAATAATGATTTTTGACTACCTCTTGGTTTGGCTTTTCATTCCTGTTTTTTAACTTTGACAGTGAATCTATTTGCTAATCCAGAGCAAGATGGAGAAGATGAACAAGCATTCATTTTAACTTTGGTGGAAATCCCAACTAATACAACAGAAGGATTTACTGATGCCTCCATGCAGTTAATGCCAAGCTCTCTACTGCCAGCACCTATATTGGTCAAATCTGGAAACACAGTAGAAAGAGGTGACCACAGGTAAAACAAAACAAAACAAAAGAGCTAAACTGTTTTCCCTGGAGGAAAGGCACATCATGAATCAAGTATTGAACAAGTGAACTATACACTGTCGTTTCTTTTATAAAATCACAACTATTAATTTGTTAATGCCGCTCATTGTGCCATTTTCATGTATACATGTAGTGTTTGGGCCTTGTCTGTTCTCTGTTCCACCCTCTTCCACTTTCTGGACTGCTCCTCTCTCTCTTTTTTGTCCTAAAGTCCTGCTGCTTTTGTGAGATTCTTTGTTTGTGGTTTTTTGTTTGTTTGTTTTTAATGTCTACATATGAGAGAAAATGTGATTGTTTTTCTGTTTATGGATTATTTCACATAGCACAATATTCTAGTTCTGTTCATTGTCTTGTTAGTAATAAATTTCAGTTTTCCTTTTAGTTGAATAAAAGGTGTGTGTGTGTGTGTGTGTGTGTGTGTAGTATGTTCCCAAACATTTTCTCTATGTACTCATCTGTTGATGGGCACTTAGTCTGATGCCTTAGTTTCTATAACTTGACTGCCATTAATAGTATCACAAAAAGTGTGGGTGTTTCTTTTTACGTGCTGACTTCATTTCCTTCAGTTCTGTGTATATGTGGGTCATAAGGTAGATGATCCTATCTTTATAATTTTTTCCCCCACTTTAAGAATTTATTAAGAGAGAGAAAGACGTGCGCAAGCCTGAGGAAGTTGGTGCAGGGAGACAGGGAAAGAGAGAGAGAGGGAGAGGAAGGCAGTAGTTATCTCTTCAGAAGGGGGATAGAAAGAGAAAGCCTATCTTTAGATTTTTGAGGAACCTCCATCCTGTTTTCTGTAATGAATGCTCTGATTTTATATTCAGTGATATATAAGGGTTTCTTCTTTTACATCATTGCCAGCTGTAGTAATATGAGTGGAGGGGCTGCTCCCCAGAACCCCGGCCGCACCCCGGCCGCCTCCCCGGCTAGCTTATGCCCGAAATAACAACACACAAACTGTATTCATTTAATCACTGCTTGGCTCTTT
>NC_022021.1:285018-289237 GCF_000317375.1 Microtus ochrogaster
AATCACAATATCTTAATCAATAGTAGAAATATGCATATACATATAACAAAATTGACCTTAAATCTCTATCAATAAAGCGAAATCTATACTAATACAAATTATTCATATCTATATCAGCCAGCATTTTTACTTTTTGTTTTGTTTAATATTAGCTATTTAGACTGGAATAAGGTAGAATTTTGATATAACTGATATTGCATTATTTAGAAGTTTATTGAACAATTATGCTTTTGAGAATTGAGATCAGTTGTCCATTTTTAATTTAGTTTTAATTAGTGTATTGGTTGTATAAAGAAAGGGTTTTGTTCCAGCATGTCCATATGTGCATTTGTATGGGTCTGCCATTGTAGCCTGGCTTTGCTTAGCTCTCAGTCTTCTTCCTCAGTCTCCTGAGTACGGGGATTATAGGTGTATAATACATACTGCCTTTTAAAAAATTCTGTGTGTGGACTGGCAAGATAACACAGCAGGTAAAGCCACTTGTTTACTTGCCTTGTGACCTGAGTTTGCGCCCCAGAATCCACATGGTGGAAGAGAGAAAGAACTCTTACAAGTTGTTCTCTGAACTCGAACATATGCTGTGCACACTGTGTCTTCCTCAGCACACAAATTAGTTTTAAAAAATTATTTTATGTTTTTGTATTAATCTTTTTTTTAATTTGCTTTGAAATGTTTTTAATTTTTTTTCCTTTTTTATTTATTTTATTTTATTATTACTATTACAAATTTTCACCTCCTCACTTCCTCCCATTTGCGTCCCCCTCCTACTCCCTCTCCAGTCCAAAGAGCAGTCAGGGTGCCCTGCCCTATGGGAAGTCCAAGGACCTCCCCCCTCCATCCAGGTCTAGGAAGGTGAGGATCCAAATGGACTAGGTTCCCACAAAGCCAGTACATGGAATAGAATCAAAACCCAGTGCCATTGTCCTTGGCTTCTCAATCAGCACTCATCTTCTTGCGATAAAGAGCTGCAAACAATTTCCTGCTTTTTTGGTTTCTGTAGGTTCTTTCTACTCTGTCTCTTTCATTTCAGAAGCTCTATAATTTGGTTTAATTTCATTTGTTCATTGACTTTTTACTTCCCAAGCTATTGGAACAGCATGTTTATCTTGTGTTTCTAATATTTTCAAGGTTCCAAGTCTGAGGTTAAGATGTTTGATTCATTTGGAGGTTTCTGTGTGTGTGCACGCACATGCAGGATGAGACAAAGTGTCTAGGTTTGTTTGTTTGGTTTGATTTTTGAGAGTTTTTATTTTGGTTAGATTTATTGTATATGTATGAGTATTTTGCTTGCATGTATGTATATGTATCGTGTATATGCATCTGATTCCCTTGGGGGCTGGAAGAGGGCAACTGATCCCCTGGAATGGGAGTTATCAGGTGGTTGTTTATGAACTACAATATGGAAGCTGAGGACTGAACTGAGATTTTCTGCAAGAGCAACAAGTGCTTTTAACTGCAGAGCTATCTCTCCAGCCCCAGTGATTCTCGTTTTAAATCTATATGTGGACATAAGCTTTCCCAGCACTATTTATTTAAGAAGCTGTCTATTCTACAGCTGTAGAACCCGTGCTAAGAATTAGCTATAGATATATGGGTTTGTTTGTTTATTTATTTATTCTGTTCTTTTGACCTGTATTTCTTTTTTATGCTACTGTCCTGCTGTTTCTGTTACTGTGGTTCTTTTGATATATTTTGAAATAGGTATTTTGATACTTAATGCATTGCTTCATTTTCTCAGGATTGCTTTGGCTGTTCAGACTTTTGTGCTTCTGTCTGAATTTTTGTATTGTATTTTCTAGTTCTATGGAGAATGAATGCCTTTAATATTCTGAAAAGAATTACATTGACTTTTGATGTGGGATGCCCCTCTGTATACTGTGAATATGTTTTATTACCATTGATTAATAAAGAGACTGCTTTGGCATATGGCAGAACAGAATCTAGCTAGACTGGAAATCCAAACAAAGATACAGGGGAAAAAGAAGGCGGAGTCTAGGAGATGCGAGCAGCTACCAGAGAAGTAAGATGTGAGGTAATGCCACAAGAATGTGGCAATACATAGATTAATAGAAATGGGTTAATTTAAGATGTAAAAGCTAGTTAGTTATAAGCCTGAGCCATTGGACAAACAGTTTGTAATGAATATTAAGCCTCACAGTGGTTATTTGGGAACTAGCAGGAGGGAGAGAAACCTTGCTGTGACTGAACAGTGGGATCAAAAGTGGCCTGGAGCGAGGAAAGGGTTTCTTTTTTACCTCCCAAATGACACGCAAATCACGCAAATCCGTGAAGTGTTCCATATTTTTGAAAATGTGGTACGTTTACACAATGGAGTACTGTACAGCAGAAAAAAAATAATGACATCTTGAGTTTTGCAGGAAAATGGATGGAGCTAGAAAATATTATTTTGAGTGAGGTACCCAGACACAGAAAGACAATTATCACATATACTCACTCATAGGTGGTTTTTAAACACAAAGCAAAGAAAACTAGCCTACAAACCACAATCCCAGAGAACTTAGACAACAATGAGGACCCTAAGAGAGACTTACATAGATATAATCTACATGGGAAATAGAAAAAGACAAGATCTCCTGAGTAAATTGGGAGCATGGGGACCTTGGGGGAGGGTTGAATTAGGTAAGGGAGAGACAGGGTGGGGAGTAGAGAAAAATGTAGAGTTCAATAAAAATCAATTAAAAAAAACCAAATTATAGTCCATCATTGAGGGAAGTCAGAACTGGAGGAAGGGACAGAAGGGGAGGCCATGGAGGAATGCTGCTTACTGGCTTGCTTGGTTTGCTTTCTCCAGGGACACTGGCCCAGAGCTGGTACCATCCCTGTGGCCCGGGCCCTCCATTATCAATCATTAATCAAGAAAACGCTCCACAGACTTGCCTACAGGAATAATTTGACTTCCTTTCCTTTTTCTGTCTTTTTCATCTCTTTTAATTGTTAAAACTAGAATTTCAAGTATTATATTAATCAGAGTGGAAATCTCTAGCTTATTTCTGATCTTAGATTAAATACTTTCATTTTTGTTCCATTTGTTATCTGAATTTGTCACATATAGCCTTTATTGTGTTGTAATATCATCTTTCTATATATGCTTATTGAAGGGTTTTTAACATGGAGGTATGTTGAATTTTATCAGAGACTTCATTCTTCATCTATTGAGATCATTATGTGATGCTTATTCTTGATTGTATTTTACTATTGATTTGTATATGTTAAGTCATCCTCACTCTTTGGGATGAAATCAACTCTATCATGATATATGATCTTTTTAAGATACTTTATTTTTTTCATCTGAGTAAACATAGATTAAGGAAAAGTGAGAAAGACCTCAAGAGAATATGAAGAATTACAAGGGAGGAATGCTTATTTAATTATTTCTACAAATATTTAATTGAAGATTTCCACATTGTATTCAGCAAGAATGTTGTTGATCCGTAGCTGTTTTTACTCTGTCATCAGGTTTTGTAAGGCAATTTGAGTAATTTACTCATGGAGTAAATTTGAAAGAGTTTTTTTGAGTAGATTGATTTTCTTTAAGTGTGGTAAAATTTGGTAGTGAATTCTTCTGGTTCTGAGCTCTTTATTGAGTGACTTTTTATTACTACTTCAATTTTAATTCTGTAGTGATTATTACTCAATTTAGTTTTTTTTCCCCTTTCCAATATACTCTTGTTTCAGTTTTGGTCATATATACCTGACATTTATGAATTTATTTTAGAGTTTCCAGTTTATTGGCTTATGGTTTTCAAAGTATTAATGATCCTTTTTATTTCAATGTACTGTAATATCTATCCCCTTGTCACCATTTTGGGGGCAATGTTCTCTGTTTTAATAGGTTAACCGTCTGTCTAAGGCTAGTTTATTTCATTCTTTCTTCCTATTTTCTTTCACTTCCTATCTATCAAGTTTGGATTCAGTTACTGCCTTTTTAAAGCTTTGATTGCTCACTATATTTTGATGTTTTTCTTTTGTGTGTAGCCTGTGTGCACGGAGGCCAGAATACAGCTTTGGATGCCACCTTGGTTTTGAGACAGTCTGTTAGTGGCCTGGACCTCACCAGTTGGGCCAGTCTGGCTTGTTAAGAAGCTGCAGAGGTCAGCATTTGTCCACCTCCCTAACTGTGGAACACGTGGCATGTCACCATGCCCAGCTTTTGTTAATGTGTGTTCTGGACACAGACCTCATGTTTTTATGGCAGTTT
>NC_022021.1:289337-291737 GCF_000317375.1 Microtus ochrogaster
AATATTCTTTCTGCGTGTATGCCTGAAGGCCAGAAGAGGGCACCAGACCTCATTTCAGATGGTTGTGAGCCACCATGTGGTTGCGGAATTGAACTCAGGACCTTTGGAAGAGCAGGTGGTGCTCTTAACTACTGAGCCATCTCTCCAGCCCCTTATGGCAGTTTCTGTACCCGTCCTGCTTTCACCCCAGCCTCCTTTTTCTTTCTAATGTTAATGTAGCTGTCTTAGCTATAAACTTTCTACTTAGCACAGCTTTTCTGCATGGGATCTGGTCTTACAGATGGTTGTCAACTGCCATGTGGCTGCTGGGAACTAAATCTGGGTCTTCAAGAACAGGTCCTCTTTCTTCTTTATTTTTTAGTTTTTGGTTTTTCGAGACAGAGGTTCTCTGCGAAATAGCCCTGGCTGTCCTGAAAGTCACTTTGTAAACCAGTCTGGCCTCAAACTCAGAGATCCTCCTGAGTTACTCTGCTTCCTGAGTACTGGGCTTAAAGGTGTGTGCCACCACTGCCCAGCTCTTCTTTCTCCTCCTTCTCCTCTTCCCTTTTTTTTGTTGTTGTTTTGTTTTTGTTTTTTAGACAGAATCTATGTAGCCCCTGCTGTCCCAGAACTCTTTATGTAGATCAGCTGACCTCAAACTCAGCAGAGATCCACCTGCTTCTGCCTCCTGAGTCCTAGGATTAAAGGAGCATACCATTACACCCAGCCAAGAAATAAGAACTCTTAACTGTTGAGCCATTTCTCATCCCTTACTCCGTATTTTTCTTCAGGCAGGCGTCTCCCTGTTTTAGTTAGCCTGGCTAGCCGATCTCTCACTGCCCCTTCCCTTGTCAGTCAGTCAGTCTGTGAGGTCACAGGCACACAGTGCTGCTCTGGCTTTCATGTGGGTCTGAAGGTCTGAACTCAGGTTCTCATTCTCATGGCAGCGCTTGCTGACCGGGCATTTCTTACATCCTTTGAGTAGAAGTGTTTTTATTTGCATTTGTGATTTCTTTAATCAAACTTCTGTGTGGGTGTTTTGTTAAATGGCACTGTGTATAAATCTATTTGATCTTACTGAAACTTTATGTATTTGTGAGTAGGTATTTTGTCTGATTGATTGATTGATTGATTGATTGATCTATATTGTTGAGAGTTGTATATGGAAAGATACTGTAATATATTGGGGCCTATATTTTTCTTTCCGTGTCAGTGTTCTTTGCTTTTTAAAATTTAGTACTGTGGCATTCACATTATATATGTTCCTTAGATTTAATACAGTATTGTTGAATTGTGTGAGCCTTTAGGTATGAGTGCATCCCGAACTGCTATTTTTGCTGCTGGGACCATTGTTTACTAGCTTGTATTTCTGATCCTCAGGACTCTCATTGCAATAGTTACTTCATAAAGTAGCTTCTGATTCATTGTTTTTTTTATGTGTTGTTTTTTGTGCAGTGAGAGTTTACAAACAACTTCAGTTGTTCAAGATGCCATATGCTTGTCTCCTGGAAGTGGTGATTCTGAAAAGCCTCCTCCTAAGGTGGATCTTATATCTAGGAAGAGAATTCACTGCAGTCCTGATGAAAACATTCTTGTACCTCCTGCCAAAAAGTCCTCAATTTCTCCGGGAGTTGATGGTCAAGAGTGTGCCTCTGAGGTGAGATTATTAAGCAAGTGCCTTGGCTATATTGTCAAGAATCTGTTTATTCTTCACATCTATCCCGGAACTTTTACACATACGTACGTATGTACACACACGCGCGCGCACACACACACACACACACACACACATGCTCACACACGCGCACACATATGGACAGACTGACAAACAGATGAAAAAATATTTCTGATCCTTCTCATCATTAGTATTCCAGCTGAAGGTAGTTTGGGATGACCATTTTTAACCAGTTCAAAAAATAATTAATGAACATTAATCAGGAAACCTACAATGACTGAAAATAAGGCCAATAACTTCATGTCAATCAGGATCTTCACTCTGCCTCCCACTTAGTAACTGTGGGCTGTAGAGTAACAACTTTGTACTCTGAATTCAGAGTTTTCTGATGCATGAAAAATAATAGTAATATTTTCTTCATTATGTGTTAACCGTTCCTTTGCTCTCGGGAATACAACCAGATCTTCTGAGCCCTATATGTTCTTGCCCTATATGTTCCGTTCCGTCTTCTGAGCCCTATATGTTCCGTTCCGTCTTCTGAGTTCTATATGTTCCGCTGTCTTCTGAGCTCTATATGTTCCATTTTGTCTTCTGAGCCCTATATGTTCCGTTTTGTCTTCTGAGCCCTATGTATTCCTGTCTGTCTTCTGAGCCCTATATGTTCCGTTCCGTCTTCTGAGCTCTATATGTTCCGTTTTGTCTTCTGAGCCCTATATGTTCCGTTTTGTCTTCTGAGCCCTATATGT
>NC_022021.1:292042-294971 GCF_000317375.1 Microtus ochrogaster
CTGAGCCCTATATGTTCCTGTCTGTCTTCTGAGCCCTATGTGTTCCGTTCTGTTTTCTGAGCCCTATATGTTCCTGTCTGTATTCTGAGCCCTATGTGTTCCGCTGTCTGATGGCATTCTGTACTAGTCTATCTCACTTGCTAGCCACATTACATTGACTTTCAGTTTCTCGACTGCTTTGTAATCCTTCACGTCCTGATACATTTCGTTGGTTGTCCCATCTGTATGGAGCATTTCCTTATGAAACATCACTGATTTAACTCAGTCATTGCTACCTCAGGGAGTCGAGTCAGACCTCAGAGATGCAGTCCCTGTTCACTGTTAGTTTCCTAGTACCCTCTTGTTTTTGTTATGTTTCTGATATTCATAATTAGTGACTTTACTGTGAGAAGTCAATTTAAAATTATGTTCTCCAAAGAAAAGTTGAAGGACAACAGTTGTTGGTAGCACACAAATTATCATTGTTGTTTAATCCGATAGGAAAGTTTTGTATTCCATATTCTTAATTTTTCGTGTTTATTGGTAAAATTAAGCATCTTTCCATGTGCTTAAGAATTACTTATTTCTGTTTCTTTTGTTGTGAAACGACTTCTATATTCTTATTTATTTATTTACTTATTTACATACCACTCCCAGTTCCCCCCCTCCTCTCTTCCCTTCCTCCCCACCCCATCCATCCACTCCTCCCTCCTAGGCTGACAAGGTATCTCTCCATAGAGAATGGGCTCCACAAAGTCACTTCATGCATTAGGGTTAGATCCTGGTCCCACTGCCAGTGACTCCACATACTGCCCAAGCCACACCATTGTCGCCTGCTTTCAGGGGGCTTAGTTTGGTCCTAAGTAGGTACCCCAGTTGTCAGTGAGCTCCCACTAGCTCGGGTCAGCTGCTTCTGTGGATTTCCCCACTGTGGTCTTGACGCTCCTTCTTTTCTTCAGTGGTACTCTGGTAGCTCAGCCCAGTGGTTAGTTGTGGATCTCTGCATCTGCTTTCATCTCTTTCTGGAAGAGGGTTCTAGCTTCTCTTCAGTTGTGGACTGCAAACTGGTTATCCTTTGCTTTATGTTTGATATCCACTTATGAGTAAGTACAGTAATGTTTGTCTTTCTGGTTCTGGGTTAACTTATTCAGAATGTTTTTTTTTTTTCTAGTTCTATCCATTTGCCTGCAAATTTCAAGATGTCTTTTTTTTTCTTATTACTGCTGAATAGTGCTCCATTGTGTAAATGAACTACATTTTCTTTATCTGCTCTTTGACCGATGAGCATCTAGGTTGTTTCCAGGTTCTGGTTGGCTATTACAATAAAACTGCTATGAACCTGGTTGAGCCAATATTCTTGTGTTGTGCGTGTGCCTCCTTTGGGTATATGCCCAAAAATTGTGTTGCTGGGTCTTGAGGTAGATTGATGTTGTCCTCTTGTTTAGTGGTTACTGCCTTTTAAGCTACAGCTATCCTAGTCAGCAACTGCAACAAGAGCCGCAGCCTGAGGAAATTCCCAGTCTAGGCTTATTGGTAAGCACCAGGCCGATGAGTGACTTGTCTTCAAAGGGGTGATTAATATTCCTGAGGATAACACCAGAGATTGTCTTTTGACCACTCATTACTCCTTCTCCATTGACTTAAAATTGTAAAATGCAAATGAAAAATACACAATGCTATTAATATATTAAGAAAATATGTATGGGGCTGAACTGAAGACTTGGCTCATCAGTTAAAAAGCACTGTTGCTCTAGCAGAGGACCTGGATTTGATTCCCAGCACTCACATGGCGGTTCACTACTCTGTGACTCCTGTCCCAATGGCTCCGATCCCTCTACTGACCTCACATTGTGCAGAGACACACATGCAGACAAGACATTCAGATACATAAGAATAATAAGATTTAAAAAAAAAAGAAAGAAAAATGCCTGCTGGCCTTATTTGTCAATATATTTTATAAGCTTTTATTTTATAAATTTTGTTTTAACAATAAAATATTGTATATACAAAGTTTCTCCCTGTCTTTTTCTTTTATTTTGAGGCTGGACTCAAATTCAGAATTACTTTGCCTCTGCCTTCCAGGTTGTTAATTGGCTTTTTAAAGGTGTTTGAGTTGAGGGCCAGAGATGCACCTCAGTGGTAGTGCCTTGCTTAGCTTGTGTGCGACCATCACTTGGATACTCATGAAACATGGAAAGTTATTTCATTTGATATCCTCTCTCTCTCGAGATTTGGTAGTTGGTATCAATATTATGCCTGAGATAAAAGACATTTGACAACTTTTATTTTTCTACTGTGCTCTAGAGCAGTTTAATATCAGCAATGCACCGTTTTTGCAAATGTTTAATTGGCGGTATAATTCTGACTCAAGAGCTTTCATTATAGCATGATGGAGGGGATAGAATCTTAATTTTACTTAATAAGTTGAGTTCTAAAACTTTGTATATTTTCTTGAACAGGTATGTTCAAAGGAATTCAATGTTTTTGAGAAAACAGGTGAGATCAATTTAAATATGACTTTATTTTTACTAAGTACTACTGATTATTTCTGATGCATCTTGAGCTTGAAATAAATCCTCACTCATTTTTATCTAATATCTCAAACCACTGACTCTCTCTTTCGAAACTTACTCTCTAATATTGCACTACCAATAATTTTTTAAAAGTTTTTTAAGAGCCATACCTTGTTTAAAAATAGGTATCTGACAAACCTCAGATACACTAAATTTGAAGAGGAATAATATCATTTCAAAATCCCTCATCTATGCTTGTATTCTGAAGTGTTTTTTTTTTTTACATTACGCTCCGGGTATTTCAGATTTATAGTAAGGTCTTTGATACATTTTAAATTGAGTTGTTTAAGCCGGGCGATGGTGGCGCATGCCTTTAATCCCAGCACTCGGGAGGAGGCAGGCGGATCTCTGTGAGTTCGAGGCCAGCCTGGTCTACA
>NC_022021.1:295071-316080 GCF_000317375.1 Microtus ochrogaster
ATTTATTTATTATGTATACAACATTCCTTCCGTGTATGCTTGCATTTCAGAAGAGGGCACCAGATCTCATTATAGATGGCTGTGAGCCACCATGTGGTTGCTGGGAATTGAACTCAGGACCTCTGGATAAAGAGTCAGTGCTCTTAGCCTCTGAGCCATCTCTCCAGCTCTTAAACTGAGTTTTATACAAAATAAGAGATAGCTAATTAGCTTCATTCTGAATGAGAGTAACCAGCATGCACAGTGAAGTTTCTCAGCACTTCATTGAAGAGACTAGGCTCTCTTTTCTTCGTTTCTTAGTTCCTTTGTTGAAAATCAAGTGGCTGTAATTGCATATTTATTACTTTTCCTTTATTCTACTGAATTACATATTTATATCTACATACATACATGCTATTTCTGTTACTACAGTTCTATGTTATATTTTGTTATTATCTTTGGGAGAGAGCTGTTCTGGCCTATTGTTAATGCTTTCTCACTGTGGTTTTAATTTGATTCACTTTGTGATTTCCAACACTTTTATTTGTGTTCTATTCTTTGCCTGTCCCTGCTCTTCCCTACCTCTATTCTCATCTCTCAAAATCTGGTTACATCTATGTTGCTAAGTCTTCTCTGGGTCCTGAATTGATTACTTTATTTATTTACATGTTTGTGTCTTTGAAATCATTGATCATTTTTACTAGTAGACTTGAGTTCTTCGTCCTGCATTTTCCCAGTTCTGGTGCTGACTTGCCTTTTAATGGTTTTTGTGTTGCAGCTTGCCAATTTGCACATTGGTGGGACAGATAATTCTGGGTTCTATTTGTTTTGTTTTTAAGACAGTATTTCATTGTCTATTCTTAGCTGTTCTTGAACTTCTGGCAATCTTTTTGCCTTTGCCTCCCATGTATAACCACACCCAGAGATACAAGATGTAGCCCTGGTTGGCCTGGAACTCACTGTGTTCAGTAGGCTGGCTGACTTCACAGAGATCGGCCTCTGCCTCCTAAGTGCTGGCCTTGGTTCCTTGTTTTTGTTGCTTAGTCTTTCTATTATTGCATGCTTTCCAGCTGTCCTATGATCTCTTTTTTGCTTGCTCATGCCCTCGCTTGTTTTCTCCTTGGGGTATTCTATACTTTCTTTTCCTGACTTGTCAATCCTGGTGTAACACATAGACTGTTCTTGGTCTACTGCTTTGGCAACCTCCAGTTCCCCAAATCATTTTTCTTTTCTTTTTTTAATATAGGGTCTCACTCTATAGGACAGGCTGGCCTAGAACTCCCTGTATATCCCAGGCTGGCCTAAAACTTACACAACAGTCTTTTTTTTCTTTTTTAAAATTTTCGAGACAGGGTTTCTCCATAGCTTTTGGTTCCTGTCCTGGAACTAGCTCTTGTAGACCAGGCTGGCTTCGAACGCAACAGTCTTTTTTTATATTAGCCTTTTGAGTGCTGGGATTACAGGCTTAAACCAGCATGCCCTACTTCAACTGGTAATTCCTAGTAGTCTACTCCACTGATATAATACAGATTGTTTTTGCTGAGCTAGGTTTATAGAACACCATGAATACCTCAGATATTCCTAGTTAATTGACTTTTAAAATATTTCAATATGCTCTCTCTCTTTCTCCTCTCTGTTTCTTTTTTTCTCTTTGAAGAAGAGTCTTGCATGGGACAAGGCGTTTTCCCTACTTCAGAGAACACACATACAGCTCCTAAACCTCAAAAGGAATACAGTGAACCAACTTCTCAGAATGTAGAATCGAGATCTCCTGATGAAATAAAAGATGCCTGTGTGGAAAAGACCATGACTCAGTTGCCTCAGGATGAGATGGTGTCTGATAAAGAAGAGAAGACTGGTCCTGTTTCTAGTTCAGAACAAAGGGATAGCATGACATCATCCTCAAAACCTCCTCTGACCAGGTATTGTTACAAATTCTTTAGTGACTTTCTCTCTGTCCCCAGATGAGTTGTGACATGCATAACAGAGATGAAACCCAGAGCCTAGTACTTTTATAGATGTAGCCTCTATCAGTTATGTGTCTATGAGACAACATAGAGTTGGTGTCCAGTTGCTCTGGAAGTTGTTTTATTCGATTTCTAAATACTATGTCATTTTTTCCCCTTAGGCTTGTAGAATTGGTTTTCTGTAGGGTCATACCTACTGCTACCACCTTGTTTCTTTAGGGTAATTGGTAATAACAGGCTTTAACCTGGTAAGTGGAGGACAACAGGCACTAGCTTCCACTAAGGGGAGAAGACATGAATGTTTTTAAAAGGCTATGTCAGGCTGGGCTGTGGTAGCTAACTTCTTTAATTCCAGCACTTGGGGGGACAGCAAAGGCATCTTGGGGAGACAACTCAAAAGGATCTTTGAGTTGAGGCCAGCCTAGTCTAGAGCTTCATAAAGAAATCCTATTTAGCCAGGCAGTGGTCACTTACACTTTTCATCCCAGCATTTGGGGGCGGAGGGGGCAGAGGCAAGCAGATCTATATAAGTTCAAGGACAGGTTCCAAAGCTACACAGAAACCCTGACTCAAAAACAAACAGAAAAAGAGACCCTGTTCAAAAAGGGCTTTTTCATCTATTATTATTTTTGTTATTATCTTTAAATGCAGAAAGTAGAACTCATTAATATCTTTTCTAACCTTTAGGGTTTACTGAAATTAGAAAATAGTAAGAAAGTGCTACCAGGTTTAAAACAAGTTGAGAAGCAAAAGGGAGGGCAGAGTAATAAACTTTTATCAGAAATAGCTCCTATGGGATCTACTTAGGTGCAGGGCCATGTGGTTTCTACTGCAGCTGTCCTACTTTGTTTGCAGCACAGAAGCGGCTGTGCCATGAACACTGCACATCCTAAAACTTAGAGTGCTTTTGCACTGTAGACGTCATTTGACTCAGGCTGCACTTGTTTCAAATTCTGAGTTCTATTCTTAATAGCACCCCAGGTGACCTGTGTGCACTTTTCAGCTTGGGCAGCCTTGCCCCTGTCGTAGATAGACATCATAGCATAGTCTCATCAGTACTCAGTACAGTGCACCTCTTTAGCATTAATGCAAGTAAAGTTACACTAAGACCGTGTCTTTTCTTTGTTTTAGTTCTTTTTGTTTGTTTTTTATTTTTTGAGACAGGGTCTCTGTGTAGCCCTGGCTGTCCTGGAACTCACTCTGCCTCTGCCTTCTGAGTGCTGTGCACCATTACATAGGAGTGTGCTTCGCTGAGTGTGCTAACACATGCGTGTAGCATCACAGGACTCAGAGGCTGAGTCCGAAACATCCTGACTGCATAGATAGATAGATAGATAGATAGATAGATAGATAGATAGATAGATAGATAGATAGATAGATAGATAGATAGATAGATAGAGAGTTTTTGTACATACTTGTTGAATATCTCTGTATTTTCATTTCTAGACCTGGCAGAAGACCTTTGGGATTTTTGTCTTTAATATGTCCAAAAAATAGTTTGGACTCTGACGAAGCGACTCAAACCCATAGTAAGAAGCGCCTAAAGCCTCATATACCTGCATCACGACGAAATTTGAAAAAACCTAATCTACTTAATACAAGCCAGAAAAAAAGTGAAGAATCTTCTTCTGATCCACTCCCATCTCCAAGTATTACTGATCCTCAGTCTGATGATACTGGAAAGTCAGCAGCTCAGGTATGTGAGAGCTGTTGCATTCTATATGTCATCTCAACTAGGGAAAATGTAGCAATTTATTTTCAGTTGCAGGTCAGAAATTATTTCAGTATAACTTCCATTTACCACAAAAATGCAGCTAATTTAGTGTAAGCTATTGAACAAGCCATCGATGGTATACTTAATTGTCATTCCTTCAAATCAAAGACTCTGCTGACCTATAGAAGCAAAATGAAGTACTATTTGTAGTTTTATTTGTCTTAGGAGGAATGTTCTGGCACATAAAAATTCAAAGAAGCATAATTGTAGAATATGTTTGTATGCCATTTCTGTGCATTCTGCAGCTGTCTGAGGGCAGGGACCAGCCAGCCCCCTACAGTGCTGGGGATTTAACTTGGGGCTTCATGCGCTCTAGGAACATACGACCAGTGAGCATTTGTCTAACTAGAAACAATAACAGAACCCCGTATGTGCGGCTTTCAGTCTCACTCTCTCCTCACAGTTTCCAGTTTTGAGGTCATTGTAAATTTTGTGTGTAGTTGTTAGACACACCACAATAAATAAATAAATAAGTAAGTAAATAAGTAAGTAAGTAAGTAAGTAAGTAAGTAAATAAATAAGTAAGTAAGTAAATAAGTAAGTAAGTAAGTAAATCCATTCACCTTTTCCCCAGTTTTCCTCAGTGCTAACAACATTTTGCAAAATGCTGTTCCAACTCTGACATTGGCCCAATGACAGTCCAGAACAGCTGCCAACCCCTTGTGTTGTCCATCTGTGTATACGGGCCTGCTTCCTCCTCCACTCCCTCCTTAACCATCTGTTCATTGAGTCTGTCATTTCAGAAATGTTGCATGCATTGTATTACACATTTCAGATTAGGTTCCCTCACCAACAGAGCTTCCTAAATATCCATTCAGATAGTTTTGTATATTAGTAATTTGTTGATTTTTCTGGCTTACCTGGAGATTATGCTGTTTCTGTCTCTGAGTCAGTAGCTTGTTACTTTTTGTTGCAAAATAGTGGTGTGGTGTGAATGTATTACAGTGTGTTTTTGTTCTTCTTTTTTTATTTGAATGAGGTTTTTAACACTAGCCTGAACTCACTCTGTACACTGGCAGTATATACACACTGTATTACATTTAGTTCTCCTCTTCCTAGGTTTCTTCTGAACAGCCATCGTTAAAAGAGAAATGTAAAAGTGGGCCAAGACAGGCATGTGAGGAGGAGGCCACCACAGTCTCGGAGTTCGTCTTCAGTGACATCTTCATTGAAGTGGATGAAACAGAATAAAGCCCTCTTCTGGGATCTTCCTTTCTTCCTTTCTTTCTATTTTTGTCATAAGTGTGAAATTTCCAGAGTCACTGATGTCAGCAAAGCAGTGTTGAGAAAAGTACCACTGCCTGTTTTTATTTAGGTCAATTTTCGAATATTTATTAAGCTTAGTTTAAAGCTTTTATAATCAGTGGAAACCATTTCATTCTGAAATACCAAGCAATTAAGACTGCTCTCTCTGACAGACATTTTAACTTGTTTACATTTGACTCCCCCTGTGCTGAGCACAGCTGGACTTGTGGATACACGTCTGTAGAAATCATAGTGCTGACATACTTGGAGCTTGACTGTATTTAACATTAGTGACCTTCTTCTGTACAGGTGGTTTTGTTTCTGTTGGTGTGTGTGTATGTTTTTTTTTTGTTTTTTTTTTTTTCTTTTTGTTTTGGAGGGTGATGAAGGTCTGTTTATTTGCCTATAAGTATATGAAAGCAAGTTGTGAAACTCCACTTTGGTATGGTAAAGGTAAAACTTTTCTATTATTAGCTATTTGACTGACAAATGTGTATTTTTCTAATTCATGGTGATGTAACATTAGTTCTAATTGAAGATCTAGTATTTAAACTTGCTATTTATAAAGATTGAACATCAAAGAGATTATTTATTTTTAAATTTTTTTATTTAAAAGCATATCCCGATTTAATTATTTTCACTTATCAGATGTGGGCAAAGAAGGCATTAACAAATAATTTGTCTCCTTTTCCTCTTTACTTTTAAAGCTATTTTAAAATGTCATAATTAAAATGTTTAGGTGGTGTCTATATTTTCAATACTTTTCTCATACTTTAGTACATTGAATTTATACTGTGAATTTTTTTTTTTTGCTTTTCTTATTTCTTCTATTATCTCAGGATTTTTGTTGGAAGAAAAAAAAACTTAATGTTAAGAGACATGTTGTATAAAACAATCTTCTACATACACACACACACCTTAAAAAAAAAGAAGAAAACAGTGATAGATTTTTCCCTACTAAATTCTGCTCGCAGGATGTGTAGGCTTTTAACCACAGAACATGATTCTTCTGCTAAAGCAGAAAATACGACAGGAAAACTTTGCAAAGCCGTGATCGTCATCATTATGAACTTAGGTTGTTTTTTTTTTTTAATTTTGAGACTTAGTGATTTATATGTGTCTTAATTCTCTTAACAGATTTTCCTTGTTTCAAATTAATCTGAAAGACCAAATTTATTGATTTTTATTAGAAAAATCTCATAGCTCAGTACATTAACTCAGTAGTTAGAAACTGTAGTGGCAGCTGTGTGGCCCTGCTGGTTCAGGAGGAGCAGGAACGTGCCTGGGCTATTACTTAGGCGACATGTCTTCGGCTATAGCTCCGCGCTCCCCTCTCCTGCTATAAACAGGGTTGTGTGTCCCAGACTAGCCCTGGACTCTGTAGAGGATGGTGTTCTTCAGTGTGGTCCTCCAGTCTCCACTCCTAGAGCTGGGTTACAGGAGTGCAGCATCATGTGCATCTTAATGCCGTGCTGGAGTAGAGCCAAGGCTTCCCACAAGAGCTCTGCCAACGGAGCGTCCTGTCCTGGACCAAGTGCTTCTTATCTGAAGGTGCTGATGTCTCTGCTTAGGAGTTATTTGTCATAGGCGTTGTAAAATGTGCCTACGATTTAGAAAACTGTGTTGAGTGGATTATGAAATGATCAGTACTTCAATTGGAAAAGTATTTTCACATCTAGCTAAGTTTCATCTTTATATATTGATAAAATGATGACCACTTTTCAAGTTAAGTGAAAAAGAAAGTTTTCACTTTGGCTTTCTAGCCTAAGCGGGAAAGGCTAGTAGGGCTCAGTGAGTCTTAGAGTGAAGCTAGTCCATTGAAACCTACCGTGAGCATATTTCTCATTCTGTGTCTTAGGGTAAAAATGTATGATTTTACATCTTGATTGTAAAGGAAGATCTATAAATTAGATGGAAATTCTCATGTGATTAATGTCACAAAATCATGGGTTAATTCACAGTGCTATTTCAATGCCGTTTGTAAATTTAAAAGTTTCTGTTTTGTAAAGGTTTTTTTTTTTCTTAATGTTACTTGGGTTAGATCACCGCGACTAAACTATTATTTATCCCTGTATAATATTTATTTTTTTAACATCTGTCTCTTGTTCGTCTGTAAAACTGATTTTATGTAAGATGTAATTTATTGTATAAAGAGTACAAGGGCGTTCGTTGTATAGAGAATCAAGTCAGTCACAAATTGTCCAGCTGTTACAGCCTCAAAACAGATGTTGGGAAGAGAAACACAATCAGTGTACTTAGCTTTAAGGCGGAAAGATCCCTGGTGGTGTAAACATGCTTCCAGGAATTTGTTATAAATCTGACTTTTTTCCTCCTGAACACTTAACATCTAAGCAGGTGGCCAGTCATGGTTTAAAAGTCTAATTGCTGATAAATGATTAAGGCATAGATAAAAAAATGAACATCCACTGTTTACCACCATATTATTCTTAATGCAGGTGACCATGTATACTGCCTTGCTTGAAGGAGTTTTTGATAAAAGAAACAATATCTGTCATTTGTAAATTTTCTTGTTCTAAAGAAAGCAGTTATGTTCTGTTGATAAAAATAATGTAAATAAAAAGTTATTTTATATCATTTTCGTTTTGTCCTTTTCAAAACAACAAAAGATATTTATGCTCCATTAACTAATTTCAGTTTTCAGTTATCATCTATACTTTATAAAAATAGTATTGCCTGGTATGGTGGTGTCTCAACTCTATAATCCCATAACCCACTAGCAGGGGCAGGAACAGTGTGGTTTGACAAAGTGAACCCTTCGCTCTCAAAAAATAAGAAAGAAAAGAAAATGTACATAGCATAGTTAGAAGAATTCTTGATACTTCTTGTGAAGGATTCTTTTAATTTACAAGAATAAATGATGGGCTTTCCTGCATATTTAAAGTTTTGTTTACTCTTATTTGTTTTCTAATGAATTTTACATAGCTCAAGACCTTTTGCTTCTTCCTCCCTGGCACACATGCTTTGTTTTCTTTGTAAGAGAGAAATTGAAGCTTTAGTCCCAGAGATAATTGAAAACAAACAAAAAGGATTTTGAATTGTTTATTGGCAAGTATTGGTTGCCCAAAAGTTTTTGCTGAGAGAATTATCTGTAGTAACTTGGTTAGCATGGCCATTTCTTTAGTTACATAAAAGTTGTGGATTTTTTCTCACTGTCAAAGAGATATGTATCTAGCTAAACTGCTCTGTCTGTTTACTTTTAGAGATATAGTGAAATAGAAATTTTTATTTTTCTTTTTTTTTTTTTTTTGGTTTTTCGAGACAGGGTTTCTCTGTGGCTTTGGAGCCTGTCCTGGAACTAGCTCTGTAGACCAGGCTGGTCTCGAACTCACAGAGATCCACCTGCCTCTGCCTCCCTAGTGCTGGGATTAAAGGCGTGCGCCACCATCGCCCAGCGAAATTTTTATTTTTCTTATGATGGTGTAGGCATTGACTATATCATCCAGCTTATGAAAACTTACATAGACGTGTGTGGTGCTACCTGAGTGGGGATTTGGGTTCAGCCTGGATGTGTAGCAGGATCCTGTCTTTGCTGAGTTTTTTCCCCCCACTTGACACAAGCCGTGATTGTTTTGGAAGAGAGAACTTCAGCTGAGAAAATACCGCCCAAAAGTCAGCCTCTAGATGAGTCTGGGGCATTTTCCTGTTGATGATTGCTGCAAGAGGATCCAGTCCACTGTTGTGAGTCATGTACAATGGGAGCCGAGCAAGCTGGGGAGCAGTGTTTCTCCACTGTCTGCTCCAGTTCCTGCCTTGAGTCTGGCTGATTTCCCTTAGTAATGGACTGCCATCAGGACAGACAAGCAAACTGAAACAGTGTCTGGGAACAGCAAGAATAAGGAATTGCTCAGTGCTTGAGCATTATTGCAGAGAACCTGAGTTTGGTTCCCAGCACCCTTGTTGGCAAATTCAACCACCTGCTGTAACTAGCTTGAGGGCAGCGCTGGCCCTTTTCTGGCCTCTGGACAACTGCATTCATTTTTATACTTTGTTACAGTCACTGATGCATACACATAATTAAAGTAAATCTTAAGACCCTAATAGTTCAATCCCAAATATTCAGTCCTACCTACAACATATGTAACACACATCAGTTTGCATTCATATATTCACACACACACACTCATACATATTTAAAGAATAAGATGAATTTGAGAAGGAGTGGGATGGGGTGGGAATTCATGAGGGGTGGGAGGGGCAATTGATACTTATTTTAATTAAATTAAAAAATAATTTTTTGGACAGAGTTTTGTGTAGTCCAGGCTGGCTTCAAACTCACAAGTAGCCTGGGCTAACTTTGAACTTCTCATCTTTGTCGTTTGCCTCTTGAGTGCTGGACTTAATAGAACATTTTTCTTTTGGCCTCAGGGATAGGAATAAATGCTTCATTCAGGTCAACTGCTCTGGTTTGTTTTCTTTTATGTTGCCTGTATGTTGTGTGACTCTGTAGGTTTTCTTCTGCATTGCAAGACCTTATTTGGGGTCAACTTATATAGCAAGGTAGAATACTTAATGTCATATTGATAAACTCACTTTGAGTTTACTTAAATGCCCACATTTCCCTTAGATTTTTAAAACCTTGTCAATTCTGGGGATATAGAGGGCTTAGGCCCTAAGAGCACTTGCTGCACAAGTATAAGGACCTAAGTTTGGATTCAGCACCCACATACAAGCTGGGAATTACTGCATGTCTGTGTTAATTCCAGGACTGTATAGGAATGGAAGGATCGCAGGCTTTTTAGCTGCAAACCTCTAGCTCCAAGTTCAGTGAAAGATTTGATCTCAAAGGAATAAGGCAGGGAGGACACCTGGTGTTCTCTGGCTTCCACGTGTGCACCTGCACATACATGCACGTACATCACACCACACATGCATGTATGTGCACAAAGTATCACTCCTCTAAATAAGCACCATTTAATATAGAAGACATATTCATCTCCCCCCTTCTCTCTCTTCTCATGTGTGTGTGTGTGTGTGTCTGTTTATGGAGCTCAGAACCTTTTGCATCCTAGGCAAGCGTTATACCACTTAGCTACACCCCCAACCCAACACTATTTGTATGATTGTGGGAGAATATTATTCTAAGGTGTGACTTTTGTTTATGCTGCATTTGTTTAACTCTGTGAAGTTGTGATTCTTTGCCTGTATAAAACACCTGACGGTCTAATAAAGAGCTGAATGGCCAAGAGCTAGTCAGGAGCAAGGATAGACGGGGCTGGCAGGCAGAGAGGATAAATGGAAGGAGAAAGGAAGAGGAGAGCAAGAGAACAAGGAGAGGAGGACATCAGAGGGCCAGCCACCCTGTCATCCATGGAGTAAGAGTGAAACTAAGATAAATGGAAGGAAGAAAAGGAAAAAGTCCAAAGGCAAAAGGCAGACAGAAAATTTAAGTTTAGAAAAGGTGGCAAGAGACAAGCCAAGCTAAGGCTGGACAGTTATAACAAAGAATAAGTCTCCATGTGTGATTTATATGGGAGCTGGGTGGTGCCCCCCCCCAAAGTCTTAAGAGTAAAGAGTAAAACATCACACTACAAATGATGATGGTGTCTTCTCCAAAGTTCACATTCCAACATTTTGTCTGTTGCTCAGATTGGCCTCTAAATTCCTAGGCTGGCAGAAGTTCTCAGTGTGAATGTCAACTCGATAGGTTGCTGAGGCCCCCAGACTCATGCCACTAAGCAAGTAAAACTTTCCGGTGCTAGATTATTGATAAGCATAGTCTCTCAGAGGGTGACTGAATCAGGACTCTGCTCTCATGAATGGGACTTAGATGTCCTTATAAGAGTCGAGGAAGGGCATTTTCTTTCTTTCCACTCCTCCGTTTTGTTGGGCTCCAGATGATGCAGCAGCAAAACATCGTAGGAGACTCTGCTCTCTGAAGGCACCATTCTTGCTGGGACCTTTGTCTTGGACATCATATCTTCCAGACATATTTCTGTTTATATATTACCTAGTTTCATGTAACTTTTATTTTGTTGTTGGTGGTGATGTTTTTGAGACAGGGTCACACTAAGTAGGTAGCCTTTGGCGGCTTTCTAGCTCACAAGAGATCCACCTGCCCTGCCTCTGGAATGCTGGGGTTAAAGGTGTGTGCCACTATGCCCTCAAGTGGCTAGTTTCAGACAGCCTTTTATAGCAGCACAGACGGACACTGCCTCAAAGGATACTAAACTGCATAGCATAAACCATCTCATAAACCTTCCTAAAGATTTACGGCAAAGGATGCAGCAATGCTGGTGTTTGTACTGTTTGCTGCACGGTAATAAATAAAACGTGGAGCTCTGACAGGTTGTTCCCCCTACTCAGACTGGGCTCTTTCTCATTCTATTCCATTTGGCAAGATGGGACTCTTTACTTGATAAGCTACCATAGTTTTTTGCTGGCAAGGCTTCTTCCTTAAAGCTGCCAATTAGTGAAGTCCCTGGCCCCAAAGAGAGAAAGAGAGAGCAGCCCTACCTAGTTTCCATTTCAGCTGTGTTGTGCTCCTACCTGATCTGGCTCTTACTCGAGTGGTAGTCATTTGTGCTGTTCTCTCATAAAGCGCTCATAAAGTCTGGAACCACATTCACTCCCAGACCATAGCCGACCCTCTCTCTAGCTTGTCCATTCTTTTGATGTTCCAAACGCTTTACTTTCTCCTCTAAGGAAGCATGTGTAATGATAGCATGTAAGTGTTCAATAAGTATGTGAGTGGGGGAGAAAAAACGAAGTTAGGGGACTTCGTTTAGTGTTTTTAATCCTTATGGGTGTGTTGAGGGTGTCTTCCTGAACATCTCAATTCTGGTGTCTACAATTTGTCACGTTTTAAGAGTGATCAGAGGTGCTCTGCAGTGGAGGGGCTAGCTAGGGGCGGCTGCACGCCCAGAACAAAAGCGCTTCCCCTACGCTGTCCGTGCAGCCACTGTCCGGATTGCAGCGGCGCCCTCTAGTCAACCTAGGGCTCCTGGGCTCGCGATGGAAACCGGCCTCGCGGAGCTGTTCTTCTGTTCCTCATTGGCGGGATCGAGAGGCGTGGCGCGCGGCCCCGACCAATGGGAAGTGGTCTGCGATGGCACGTGTGCAGGGGCTGGCCCGGGAGCTGGTGGACCAGGATTGCTGTGCGAGGACTCAGGTAGAGCAGCTTCCCGGAGCTGCACATCTGCCGGGCGAAGCGTCTCTCCGCGGGCCGCCCTCGCTCTCCTCGCTCTCTCGGTGCTCGCCGCCGCCATGTGGGGCGCGCTGAGGTCAGCTCTGCGGCCCTGTGCTCGGGCCGCTGTCTCCCGGTCGCGCGCCTATCACGGGGACTCGGTGGCCCGACTAGGCACCCAGCCTGACTCGGGCTCCTCCACCTACCAGGTAGGTTGAGAGAGCGTCCAGGTGGCCCTGCTTGCTCTGCTGGCCCAGAGTCTCCAGCGGCCGGAGGGTGGGCACGCTTGGATCTCTGCTCTTCTTTCCTCTGCAGCTCAAGGCATCATTCTGGGAGGCAATGGGGTCTTATGAAGTTTGCAGAAGAAAATCGTCCCGGTGAGATATTAGTTCACTTTTAGAACTGGCACTGGCCTTTTGTGTCACTAAAATCAGTGATTCTAAAAACCCCTCTTAGCATTGCCTCTTGGGAAGTTTGCAGATGCTTGAGCCCAGTTTGGCAACTTCGGGGTTCTCAAAGGTGGGGTCCTCATGTTTGAATGGCCAACATATTCCTTAGGGGTCTTGTGGCAGCCACCTTTTCGCTGGGCCTTGTTCACACGCGTTTGTTAAATAATTATGTTAACAATAAATACATATCCTACCTACCTTTAAATAGCTTTCCTTGGACTTGGGAGGCTTCCTCAGACCAAAGACGCAACTTGTAAGTTGTGAAATATCAAAGCTGGAAAATTTCAGTCTGTTCCATGGCTTCTAAGCCTGTAAAGATAACATCTAAATTCTTCGCAGAACCAGCAGTTTTTGTCTGGGAAGAAGTTAACTTAGAAACACCGAATTGTTTGTGCAGTGTTTTAAATATTTGGCATGGATGTGTAGGAATGGAACTCGTTTTGGGCTGTGAGATGTGAACAAGAAGTCAGATAGCTGTGAGTCTGTGTGGTAACTGGTTTCTAACTCCGGAAAGGCTGCACGCACATGAAGTTATGGGTGAAACGGAGTTAGGTTAGGAAAGACTTGGCAGTTCAAATTGAAAGATGAAGGCTAGTCTGAAAATCAAGAGAATGTGGATACCTTTGCCCTCTAAAATTGACATGTATTAGCTGGGTGTGCTGACCCCAGTCTCAATCCCAGCCTTAGTCCCATCCTTTGGGAGGCAGAAACAGGTGGATCTTTGTGAGTTTAGTCTGACTTGATCTGCAAAGCCAGTTCCAGGACAGCCAGAGTTACAAAGTGAGATTTCCCCCTCCCAAAAGAAGACACCACCACCACAACAGAATAAAATAATAAAATTAGTATATACTAGCTGTGCAAAATAATGTGATATGTACATACATTACAATCTTGTCTTCTCTCCACTGTTCTGCTGGTCCCTTTCCTCTTTCAGATAGTCTACTTTCATGTCATGATGTGTATATACACACGCATACATGTCATGTCATATATATAATCTAATTCTGCATATGGAGACAATGTGGCATTTGTTTTCCTGACTTTAGTTGTTTCACCTACCTAATGGTTCCGACTATCACCTTCCTTCCTTCCTTCCTTCCTTCCTTCCTTCTTTTTATAAGACAGGGTTTCTCTGTGTAGCCCTGGCTATCCTGGAACTAGCTCTTGTAGACCAGGCTGGCCTCGAACTCACAGAGATCCGCCTGCCTCTGCCTCCCGAGTGCTGGGATTAAAGACGTGCGCCACCACCCCCCGGCCATCATTTTCTTGAATATTGTTTTGAGACAGGGTTTCTCTGTAGCTTTTGGTTCCTGTCCTGGAACTAGCTCTTGTAGACCAGGCTGGCCTCGAACTCACAGAGATCCGCCTGCCTCTGCCTCCCGAGTGCTGGGATTAAAGACGTGCGCCACCACCCCCCGGCCATCATTTTCTTGAATACAGTTATTTTACTATTTTTAGGACTCTTATTTATTTTTGACAATTTCATACACAAATACAAAGTATATTTTTGTTTGTTTATATATTTGAAACAAAGTTTTTCTTTGTAGCCGTGCTTATCCTGGAACTGACTTGGTAGATGAAGCTGGAACTTGATGATCACCCACCTCTGGGATTCCATGCCCTGCTGTTATTTCTTAATGTTATCTATTCCCAGCTTCGCCTCCCAGTTTCCTTAGACACTTCCCAACATGTCCTACCCTCCCATATTCCCGTCTTTTCAGTTACCGCCCCTCTTAAAAACTCACTGAAACCTATTGCTGAGGGATCTCATTGGCTTGACCTGGTGCGGGTCTTGTTTGGGTAGCCGCAACTGCAGTGAGCTCCTGAGCACAATAGCTGTATTGGATCCAGAAGGCAGCACTCCTTACAGTCCTTCCACACCCTCCTGTATGCTGGTCCCTTAGTCTTGTGTCTTGGTGAGGGTGATGTAGATGTCTCGTTTAAGGCTGAGTACTTCATAGTTACTTATCCTCCGCGCTTTGACGGTTATGAATCTCTCCATTGACTGCTACAGAAGCTTCTTTGACTGAGGTTGAGAGCAGTGCTCATATGTGTGTATAAACATAAATGTTTAGAAACAGACAGTTAATTTGACAACATGTTTGTTCAGCAGGGCAACAGTAGTACTTTCCTGCCCTAGAGCCCATGACTTCCCAAGCCAAGGACTTTTGACCAGGTTCACAGTGCCAGACGTGAATTCCATTTTGTGGAATAGACATCAAACTCCAACCTGGTGTGGGAGAATTATCTGCATTCTGTCAATCATCTGTTAAATAAACGCTGATTGGCCAGGCAGGAAGTATAGGTGGGTCAACCAGACAGGAAGTAGAGGCAGGGCGATGAGAACAGGAGAATGCTGGAAAGGAGGAAGCCCATTACTCCCACTCCTGCCCATACCACCGAGAAGCAAGATGTAACCTGACAGCTGAAAAAGGTACTGAGCCACATGGCTAGCATAGATAAGAACAATAGGTTAATATAATTTACAAGAGCTAATAAGTAGGCTGAGCTAATGGGCCAATCAGTTTTATAACTTATGGAGTTCTCTGTGTGATTTTCTTTGGGGCTTGCCGACTGTGGGGTACTCCATGGGACGGAAACCCCAACAAGCAGGCCCCTTCGTGTTACACAACCAGAAAGTGGTTGGTTATCTCCTAACAGTTATGCCGCTATTACACCAGTGGGCACATCTTGCTTAGGAAATTGGTTTTGCAATGTGCAGGGCCCAGTACTGAGTAAGATCATTGATTTTTTTTTCTCCCTGTGACCTGTACAACACTTCTGGAGCTATCCAGTGTGTCAATTCTAGCTTGATTTTCTATCAAAGTATTGGATATATGTACATTAAACTCAGGATATTAAAGTGTAAACTAGGCATGGTGTTGCACGCATATGGGAGCACCTCTTAAGATTAGGGGTCTGAGGTCAGCCAAAGCAATACATGACCCTCTTTCAAAAACAAGTGCCAGGGCTAGAGAGATAGCTCAGTGATTTGGTGGATGAGAGAGATGGTATTTGCTAGTGGGTTTGTATGATCCATCTGCATTAGGGTGTGCAATTATCAGCCACTCGGAACAGCAAATATAACTTCTTTTTCCCATCATCCTTTGAAGGCTTTGTTAAATGGCAAAGTTATAGTAGTTTAATTTAAATATCTTTATTGATTTCATTTATTTGTGATTCTTGAGTGAGGACATTTTAGGTTTTTTTTTTTTTTTTGGCTACTTTTGCATAGACAGTTTTTCCTTCTTTTCCACTTCTAACTTCTACATCATGTTCTTAGATATAAAATGAGTCATAGACAGTGTAAATTGAGATGCTTCAACATTTTATTTTTTATTTTAAATGTTATTTTAAATAACATGTATTCATTTATTCATATGTACCGTGTGTGTGCTTGGTGTCTATGGGAACCAGAAGAGGGCATTAGATTCCCCCAGAACTGGAGTTATGGGTTTGCTGTGGGTATCTGTGTCAGCCTTCCTAATGCTGCCCTCCTTAGCCACAGCTCCTCCTGTTGTGCTGACCCCAACCAGAAAGGTATTTTTATTGCTACTTAATAACTAATTTTCTACTGTTATGAATCATAAATATCTGATATGCAGGGTATCTAATATGCGGCCCTGTGAAAGGGTTGTGCATCCCAAAGAGTTTGAGACCCACAGGTTGAGAACTATTTCTCCATGTTGTTTCTGAGAACTGAACCAATGTCCTCTGCTAGAGCAGCAAGTGCTCTTGACTACTGAGCCGTCTCTCTAGCTTCCTCCTTTTTTTTTTTTTTTTTTGTGTGTGTGTGTGTGTGTGTGTGTGTGTGTGTGTGTGGTTTTTCGAGACAGGGTTTCTCTGTGGTTTTGGAGCCTGTCCTGGAACTAGCTCTTGTAGTACTAAGGTTATAGACACATGCCATCACACCCAGCTCTGAATCATATTTTTTTTTAATTTTTTTTATTTATTTTGCTCTGTAACTCATTTTTGGGAGAGGTGGAGAGTCTTGTCATGCTGCTCCCCAGACTGAACCTGAACTCCTAGACTCCTGAAATCCTCCTGCCTTGGTTGTTAGCCTCTGAGCAGGAACTGCAGGGATGGGCTGCCACACCTGGCCTCACAATGCACTCTGAAGTGAACTGAATGGTCCAACTGGAGTCATCTGCATGCAGCAACTCTAATGCTTTCTGAAAAATTTGTTTTATTTTTAAGTGTGTATGTGCGCGCGCACACGCGTGTATGAGAGTGGATGCCGAAAGAGTCCAGAAAAGTGTCATTTCTGGCTATAGAAGTCTCTGACAGGTTTATTAAACCTTCCCTTTCCTTCCTCCAATTCTTATCATGTTACCCCACTCTCTCTCAAATTCATGACTTTTTAACTGTGATACATGTGCACGTGCACGTGCGCGCTCACACACACACACACAATACAGCCTCACAAGTCCATTTAGTGTTGCTTGTATTTGTTGGGCTCATCCCTAGGATCGGTGCGGAGGAAAGCCCACATGGCCTTCTCCAAGAGTGAGACAGAATGTGTGATCTTTGCTTTGCAGCACCCTCGCCAGCATAAGACTCCAGATGGTTTTTGGGACAAAGGACATGAAGGATGGGATGTGCACCCGAGTTCTGACTGCGAAGGGCCTGGCCCCTAGAGGGCTGGATGCCTCAGGGGCCTTCATGTTTGAGGACAGCACACAAAGACCACTGGCGACTGGTCTGACTGCATACATCCAAGAAGAAACAGCCTTCAGGCCTTCCCAGTCATAAATAGTTTGTACACCTCAGAACCATGAGATGCCAAGAGGGCTCACTGGGGAGAGGAGCAGGAGAGAGGCTGGTGGGGTTGGTAAGACAGAGGTGAATGCAGTCAACATTCCAACAAAAGGCTGAAGAGATGGCTCAGCGATTGAGAGCACTTGCCCAGGTTCAGTTCTCAGCACCTACACCGTGGTCCACAGCCAGCCATAAGTAACTCCAGTTCTGGGAGATCTTACACCCTCTTCTGATCTGTGAGGTTACCAGGCAGGCCTATGGTTCATGTACATGCATGCGTCTTACAAAAGAAATAAGTACATAAATCTAAAAGAAATCAAAACAACAGCAAAACAATAAGCAATGTCTTATCTCCTGGGACCTCCACTTAGAAGTAGCAACTCTGATGCAAACATACCCATGAAAGGGAGATAATAGAGGCTTGCCCAGGGCAAGAGATGCACACACATTGCATACTATTTCCATGCTCTGGCCTCGGTCCACGCTCTGGCCTCGGTCCATGCTCTCTGCCCTGTTTTCTTCACACAGCGGCCGTCTGTCCTTCCTGCTTTCACGTCCCCCACTACTGAGCACTTCAGAAGGCCCTGGCAAAGAATGAGTTTCCCTTATTTTTTAAACTGAGCTTTTGTTTTTTTTTTTCCAGGCAAGTTTCCATGATGTAGCCCAGGCTGGCCCTGAATTTATCTTGCCTCAGCATCCCCTGCACCATGTGTCACTATGCCTGCTCCCTTCCCTGTTTCTTAATGAGAGACTGACTGAGCTAGGGTCAAGATGGAGAACAATGGTTTTCATTTTTTCCTAATGTGACCCTTTAATACACTTCCTCATGTTGTGGTGACCCCAACCATAAAATTGTTTCCATTGCTACTTCGTAACTTTAATTTTTCTGCTGTTATGAACCATATCTGTGTATAATATCTGTGTTTTCCGATGGTGTTAGGTGACCCCTGTGAAAGGGTCATTCGATCCCCCAAAGGGGTCATGACCCAGCAATTGAGATCCTCAGATCTAAAAGCTGTCTACCCTTAGTGTAGATCGACTCTGCTCTAGATTGGCAGCATGTTGGTACAGAGATTGTGCCTCAGGTCTGGGGCTCTATGACGGAGGTCACGTGGTTTCTCTGGACGTGTGTGAGCTGTTCTCATCAGATCTGCACTTTAGTGTTTGTGGTCTGCAAAAAGCCTGAGAGATCAGGAGTTAGCCGGGCGGTGGTGGTACACGCCTTTAATCCCAGCACTCAGGAAGCAGAGGCAGGCGGATCTCTGTGGGTTCGAGGCCAGCCTGGTCTACAGAGCAAGTTCCAGGACAGCTAGGACTGTTATACAGAGAAACCCTGTCTTGAAAAACAAATTAGGATCAGGAGTATGTATATGGAGCAGGGCAGGGTGGTCAACTAAATCTCTCTTTGATGGGGCAAACAATTAAAAATCACAACAGAACCCCAGTAACCCTGCAGGCACAGCAGAGTCTCTACAGGAGGAAGAGCAAGTTCAAGGACCCTGAGGATTCATTAGTGGAAACATCTACAAGCAGAACATTCGAGGAAATGATAGGAAGAGATTAAAACAACACACTGAACAATTGGAACCACAGCACTTGCTCCCTGTGGTAGGTTTTCTTTAGGATAAGTAAAAACAGAATTTGAAAACAAAAATACAAACTAAAAAAAGAAGACAAAAGAAGCAACTTTGGCCATGTTTGGGCTCCTCTAGTCTTTCCTGTTGTGTCTGAAGATCTCCACCAAAGTTAAGTTAGCAACAATGGGGACAAACTACAGGGGCGCCAGAACTGCCCGTGGGACCCCGACGGCTTGATCTGTGCAGATGCGACTCCTCTGCTCCCCCAGAACTGCTGGCTAAGCAGGACTGGACAGGACTGAATCCCATCACCCCCCGCTGTCCACTGATGCGCCTTCTGCAGTTTGTCTCCTGGAATCATTGAGTAAAAAAGTCAAGGAAAAAACAACTCAAAGCCGGGTGGTGGTGGCGCACGCCTTTAATCCCAGCACTCGGGAGGCAGAGGCAGGCAGATCTCTGTGAGTTCGAGGCCAGCCTGGTCTAGAAGAGCTAGTTCCGGGACAGGAACCAAAAGCTACGGAGACACCCTGTCTTGAAAATAAAAAACAAACAAACAAAAAAAAACCTCAAAAAACAAAACCAAAAAAAAAACCCAACTCATATTTTAAATAACTGTCATGTCCCATGAGTTATAATTGTTTCACTTTATTATTGTTATTGTCTACTGTGCCTAACTTAAAAGATTAAACTGCGTTTTAGGCATGTGTCGGGGGGAACATTTCGGTACTGCCCATGGCCTCAGGTGTCTGTGGACCGAATGAGACACAGCCCCTGAGGTTAAGGGGTCACTGCTATGGATGAACTTAGTGGAGAAATAATGTTCCATATGGCAGCTGGAAAGACCCTTTCTCCTTTCTCCCTATCAACCCTAATATATATGCACATTAACTTTTGTCTATTACTGTTATGTGTGTCAAGCATGGGGTAGGGAGTGTGCTGTGGTCCGTGTGTGGCGGGCAGAGGACTTTGTGGAGTCGGCTCCTTCCTTTCTCCCCTGGGGTTGAGCTTGGGGTGTCAGCAATGCTTTACCCACTGAGCCATCTCAACACCCCAGTTCTTCAGTTTCAAACAGATAGAGAGGAGTGTTCTTTGGTGTACGTGCCCCTTGCCAAGGTATGCAGTCTGTGGGTTTTATGCAGAGTACTGTTCCTTTTGTTGAACCTGGGGAACGAATTCAACCCTAAGCTTGGAAACGCCCAAGGTCCATCTTTTCCAGCAGTACATGTTTTCAGGGCGCCTTTTTACCCCGACTGTTTAAAGCTGAAAAGACACAAGGGTTGATGGTTTGGGCGAAACTTCTTCCCAGAGCTTAAACTCAGAGTGAGTGTATAGATTGCAGAAACTGCTATCTTGAGAGTGGCAGAGAGGGAAAGTGGAATCTCAAACCCTGGGCCATTGAAGACGACTTGCTACCCTCATGATGCCCTTTTACGACTCATAGGACATCATCTTCTCTCCTGTTAACTTTGAAATCGACACAGAAACCACTGTTGGTAGGGTGCCATGTGGCTTTTTAGTCCATGCCTATACTGCGAGGTGCTCTATCCAAGTAGCATTTCTCGAACATTTATTTTGGTTTGCTTGTTTGTGACTTTGTAGCCCTGGTTGGCCTCCAATTACCTAGCCTTCTGCTTCTGCCTCTGGAATGCTGGGAGTATAGGTGTGCACCGTGATCTATCCAGCCTAATATTTACAATTTGTGGTGAAAAGATATTAAATTCATCTTCTAACTTTTTCAGAATATGCAACACAATGTTTTTGTGTCATCACTGCTATGTAGTAGAACTCGGACCTATTTCTCTCATCTAATTATAAATAACTGTTGACATACCTTTCCCCATACCTTTCCTATCCCGCCCTCTCCTCTTGAGAAAGAAACCTTAAGATGAAGTTGTGTTTTGTTTTTGTTTAATATTTCGGCACTAAATAGGTGGGTTTAGCCCTGTAGTGGAATAGAAATAAGAATGGTCTTTAGGTTCCAGCAAGGTGGTTCGGTGTGTAAAGATGCTTGCCACAAAGTCTTACCTGACAGTGGAGAGAACTGACCTCCATACTTGTGCTATGATGTGTGAATGCGTATGTGTGTCACACGCTCATATAAATAAATGTAAGGAAA
>NC_022021.1:316615-338990 GCF_000317375.1 Microtus ochrogaster
TGTGAATGCGTATGTGTGTCACACGCTCACATAAATAAATGTAAGGCAAAAACAAAACAGAATGGACCTTAGGTGCACAACTGAAACAAAGTGTGTCTGTGCCTCTGCAGAGAAGCCATTTCCTCCCACCTAGCAGCATGCTGAGCTGAGCAAGCAGCAACAGTGCAGGGCTGCTCAGGGGCTGAGCTGGCCTGAGCTGCACTGTGGTGAATGCAGCCTGAGACTGTGATGAGAGCTTTCAGGAGAGAAATGAGACTCCACAACTCTGCCACTGTCTGGTTTGTGCACACGAGACTTGTCCTATGCCAGGGGAGCCCAGGACAGTTCCGGACAGTTCCTAACACAGGAGCTTCTGAAAGGCAGCTCCTGTGCCTTCAGGCATCTCTGGTGACACTGCTCTGGTGCCACCTCTTGGCCACTGGTGGAACAGACATGCTCTGGGGATTCAATTTCTTGCCAGGCAGCAGCTTCCATCTTGCTGGTGTGGGAATAAAGGCAGTCTCCTGGGTTTATAGTAGCAGAACAGCCAGGCAGTGGTGGTACACACCTTTAATCCTAGCATCCAGGAGGTAGAGGTAGGGGGATCTCTGTGAGTTTGAGGCCAGCCTGGTCTACAAAGCGAGCTCCAGAACAACCAGAGCTGTTACACAGAGAAATCCTTCTCCAAAAACCAAAGCTAATAAAAATAAATATAATAATAGCAGAGTTTCTGCTTGGGTTTCCCTGCCTCGTGTTACTGCCAGCAAGTACTAGACAGTCAAGAAGAGTCCTGTGGGAAAGAGGATTTGCCACACACTAACCTCCCAGTAACATCCATGAGTCAAACCTCTGAACTGTGATATTGTCAGTGTTTCTTCCATTCGAGTTAGGATCACCCAAGAAACTTCAAAGTTCTGAACACTCAGACTAGACTTGCAACCCCCATCAGACTGTGGGAGCAGGACCAGGTATCAGTATTCATTCGTCCGTCCGTCCGTCCATCCATCCATCCATCCATCCATCCATCCATCCATCTTCTAGAAGCTTTCCAATAAGCCCACGGTAGGAGTCAGGGGAGGAGACTATGCTCCAGATAGCTTCTTCAGCTAAGTTCCCAGCAGGCCTGTAGGGTGCAGGGCGTGGACTTGGAAGGGAAAACAGTGTACAGGGCTGTTGGGTAGAGACGGCCCTGGGCTTACATCCTACCCGCTGTAAAGCTGGGAAGCCAGCTAGCATTCTAGCACTATGAAGAACTGACCAGAGATGGAAATCACATCATGGGGAGCAAAATGTCTTAGAGGAGCAAAATTACCAGCTGCGTAAATATTGTCCTAGAGTAGTATGCTGAGCGAACAAAATTTGAAAATTCAGGAGGCTGAAAAGTGTCCTGTGTGGAATATACTTTAACTAGGCAAAGGTGTTACCTTTGTTTATATTACATCTGTTTAATTATGAAAAGATGTGTTGCTATTGCACCTTGCCTGCCTAAGGCACCTGATTGGTCTAATAAAGAGCGGAATGGGCAATAGGTAGGCAGTAGAGGGATTAGCAGGGCTGGTGGGCAGAAAGAATAAATAAGAGCAGGAATCTAGGCTTGGGAGAGAAGAATGAAGAGAGAGACAAGCCCAGGGTCAGCAGCCAAGCAGCAGTCAGTCAGACACAAAGGAAACAGGAAAATGAGACATACAGAATGAAAGAAGGGTAAAAAGGCATGAGGTAAAACATAGATAAAGAGAAACTGGTTATAACAAGAGCTAAGGTAAGGCTGAGCATTCATAATAACAGGTCTTTCTGTCATTATTTGGGAGCTGGTTGTTGTCCCCCACCCCCCCAAAAAAACAACAAAAGCTTGGTAATGTCCCCTTTACCTTTTCCTGCTTCTCAAGATTAATATTTTTATATGAGCCATGCAGACGATATTTAAGCTTGTACAAGCATATAGTTTTGTTCTTATTGTTACTTTTTAGAACTTTTAAATTTAATTTTTTATTTTTTTGAGACAGGATCTCATGTAGCTCAGGATGGCTTCAAACTGACTGTAGCCGAGCAAGACTTAAACTCTGGATTCTCTTGCTTCTACCCCTCAGATTGTTTTTAGAATCTTGTAAGCCACAATGCATCCCTTCCTTCTGCTTCTCCTACCTCTTCCTGGTTTCTCCTCCCTCCCAGCCCACCCTCCTCCTCCCCACCCCTGCCATTTAACTTTAAGTCCCCTTATCAACAATCAACTATTTTTGCATTGGTTAGAATCTTAGGATAGTGACTGATGAGGGTACGGACAAGATAGGTGGTCAATAAGACAGATGGCTTCTGACCCTTTAAAAGTAGTCATCAAAGCATGGTATGGTGGACACAGCTGTAATTTTTGCACTTGTGTGGTAGAGGTTGGAGGATCTGAAACTGAGTGTCATTCTCAGCTACATAATGAGTTTAGGCCAGCCTGGGCTATGTGAGACTCTGTCCAAAACAACAACAACAAAAACAGTTCCTTAAATGGGAAAGTAACCCCTCCCCAGAGTGGGGGGGAAAGGTTGGGCAGCGGTGGCACACGCCTTTAATCTCTGTACTTGGGAGGCAGAAGCAGGTGGATCTCTGAGTTTCAGGCCAGCCAGGGCTACACAGAGGAAACACTGTTTTGAAAAGAACAAAGAGGGGGGAGAGGGACAGCAAGTTTTTACCAGTTAAGTTTAATAGCTGTTTAAAGAAGAGAGTATGGGTGGCCCAGACTGGTGCTGAAATGAAATAGCATGATTAGGACTTAAAACGGGGCTCAGACTCGGAGAGGGTGAGTCAGAGGGGCTGGTGGGCCTAAAACAGAACTGTACAAGTGGGCAGAAATTGATCTTTCTACACGATCAATCAAGAATGGCCACATAGATGGGGTGATGGTGGCCCTGTGTGGAGGTCACACAGAGCTGGCATATGTTGGTCCTTTTCTTTCCTGTTTTGCAGTATGGAGTTACATCACATGTACTAGGCAAGTTCTCCACCTCTGCCACACTCTCAGTCTTTGATTGTTTTTTTAAATATCTATGCGTTTATTATTGTTATGTGTATAGGTGTGTGCTTGAATAAATTTATGTGCCCTGTGCTCAGTAGGTGCCTATTGAGGCCAGAAGACAGTGTTGGCTCTTCTGGAGTTACGGGTGGTTGTGAGCTGCCTGTGGGTGCTGGGAATCGAGCCTGAGTCCTCTGCGAGAGTATTGGGGCTCTAAACATCTGCGCCACCTCTCCAGCTCCCGTGCTGTGTTTCTTGACTCTGACTTTGGCTAAAGGATAAAGACTTTATAACATTCCGGTCTCCCTCCCTCTGTGCTTCTGTTTCAGGAGAACTACGAGCAGATGAAAGATCTAGTGAGTCAACTTCATGAACGAGCCCAGTATATAAGACTAGGTAAGGCCCGTGTCTGTCTGTCTGTCTGTCTGTCTAATAGCCTGCTATGTACCCCAGGCTGGTCTTGAACCCCTGATTCTCTTGCCACAATCTCCAAAACACTGAGATTACAGTCATGTGCTACCACTCCCAGCTACAAAGTAAGATTCTCAGTCTATTGCAGGTCTCCACTATATGAGGAGCAATGTGAATTTTCTAGTCCTCCTGACAAACCATTCCCTCCGGTGTCCTCGTTGGTAGAGTCTGCTTCACCCTACCTGTGCTCAGAGAGTATTATTGCATTCCTAGGTATTGCTATGTTTAGAAGTCAGCTTTCCTCTGTTGGAGTAATGAGAGAAGTAGAAATATAAGAAACATTCTATGTATTTGTTTTCTTTAAGGAGTTTATTCAAGGTGTGGCATGCGAACAGAGAGGCCACCTAAAGGTACTGTGTCAGGGAAGAAAGGACCTCAATGTTGGTCCTGGAGAAAGTTTGGAGAAGTGTGCCAGAGGTTAGTTTTATTGCTAAGCACTTTGGTTATATTGTTTGTTTATTTCTGAGACTAGGCATCTTATAGCCAGACTGCACTTAGACGATGACCCTGGACTCCTGATCCTCCCTGCTTCCACCTCCAAAGTGCTGAGATTATAGGCGCACCATCGTGCCCAGTTGGTGTGTGGTGGGGGATGGAGCCAGAACTCCGCTAACTCCACTACATCCCACTCCCTTTAAATCATTTAATTCTTCTAAAAAAAAGCCTTTCGTTTTCTAGTTTATATCTAAGTTTTGTACGTAACCTTAGGAGTGAGTCTGAAATATAAGTTCTTTAACTACACATTTCCATCTCCTTTTAAATTAATAGATTATACAGAATTGGCAAAAGGGAACTGACAATAGAAGCAAATAAAATAGAGGTATTTAAGTGTATTGATCTCTGTCTTTTTACTGTAGCAGTGTGGTCAAAATGAGTAAAATTTTTTTCCCAAAGATACCAAAGATAGCTGTAATTTACACTCTTGAGATGCTACGGAAACAAGCCAACCTCAGCTTTCTGTGGACCAGGACAGCCACAAGTGTGGCCCATCACAAAATTATAAACTTACTTTAAATGTGAGGGAGGTTTTGGTGACTCAGTTTACATATAATGAATAACTCTGTAGATGATAGTGTCATGCCACAATGTCAAAAGCACTTTGGAAGAAGCAGGGCTATGGCTTAGTTGTGCTGTGCACGCCTTAGCATAGCTCTGAGTTGAGTTCCCGGCATATCCACCTCTCCACCCCCTAAAAGAATAAACAAATATATAGATTAGCACACTGTCTCTGGAAGAAGAACCCACACACTTGCCAAAATAAAAGCCTGTTTTGTTGGAAGAGGTAACTCCACGGTTACGCTGATCATCAGTTTGGTTTGATCAGTTGAGGGTTTTCTGGGCCCTGAGGAGAGATGGTTTCGAAGCAAGAGGTGCCCAAGGTCCTGCAGTGTGGGCCTGCTGGGAGCCGTGCACTCTGGTGAGATGCAGAGAAGGGCTTCTCTACTAAGCAGACCTGCAGGGGAAAGGGATGGGGGAGAGGATGACTTCAGCCTTCACAGTTTTGCCTAGAATTGTTCTGCCATGAAAATAAGTGGACGTTATTATCAACATGTATGAATGTATGTTAATTATTAAACCATATTAAAATATACTTTTGGAAAATGAAAAAGTATCAAGAAAAAAAATCACCCATAAATAATCCCTCTAAGCATACTTTTTTAGCACACCTTTGGATGACTCCTCTATCATGTTAGTAGCAAAATGTTTTTGTGCTGTTTGGGGCTTTTGTGCAAGTTAGTCTGGACATTTCTCCGGAGTTTGACTCTGGAGTTTAACTCAGCCTGTTAGAGCAGTGGTACTCTGGTTTTACAGGAGAGTAGTCATTTATGAAGCTCTCCTTGTGTGCAATTCATTAAATCACATTGGTTCTACAATTCGCAAATGTTCACACGTTAGCATCCCTGAAACCAGGAAACCAGAATTCCAGCATCTTCCAAAGGCTGTGTGCCAGGGGCCAATCAGGACCTGCTCACTGTCCACTGATATCTCACTGCTGTCACTTCAACCGTGGGACACTCATTGCTCATTACCTTGAATGGAGTTTGTCTTCCATTTTTATTTTATTTATTTATTTTTTTAAAGATTTATTTATTAAGTATACAACATTCTGCCTCCATGTATGCCCACATACCCAAAGAGGGCTCCAGATCCCATTACAGATGGTTGTGAGCCACCATGTGGTTTCTGTGAATTGAACTCCGGACCTCTGCAAGAGCAGCCAGTGCTCTTAACCACTGAGCCATCTCTCCAGCCCTGTCTTCCATTTTTAAATGCCTTAAAAAACAAAACAACAGAAACAAAAGCCCCACCTCAACCACTAAAGCCGTCTGTGGATGTTTACTTCATAAAGATACCTCCAGGATAAAAACAAAGCACTTCTAAATTTATTAAAACACTCGCAGCCCTACGATTAATGTGTGTTAATCAAAATACTTGGTTCTGGTTATTATGAAAGCACCGCGGGGGTAATCCATTCTCCGTCTACTATCAATCAACTAGACTGTCTGAAGTATCCTTTCCATCTCCTGCTCTCTCACCCTCCTCCCACCTGCGGCTCTTCAACTGCTGGCCCTTTAATGAACACTTAGGTCACCTACTGTCCAAAGCCCTTTGCCCCAGCCTTGCTCTATTTAAAAATCACATGGACAGTCCTTTTGTTTGTTTTTAGATACTGAAGTAAATTAGTGTACAAGAACCTGCACTAAAGTATGTTGTTGCACGCATTTTGACCCATGTACCAACACCAGAATCAAGGCAGCGTCTTCTAGATGATGGTAGCACCCTCTAGAACTTCTGCTGTTTGTAATGCTTCATCCCTTTTCCCCACCCCTAAACACACCTCGTTAGGAACTGACCAGTAGTCAGGAGGAGAGAAAAGACAATTTTAACCATACTGTCTTGCAACTAACTCATTTTGAAAGAAGAAATAATTTATGATATAGTTTTCTTGGTAGCTTAAAAGTAGGTTTACTCGTAAGAATTTCCTGTGTACCTCTTAAGAAAAAAAGTATTCCTCTTGCAGCCAAGATCCCTGACTTGAAAAATAGTGTTGTATTTAGAAACTTGTTTAAATGGGTATGAACGTAATTTTATCTTCTTCAACAAAGAAATGGCGCTCTTAAATTGTTGACTATTTTATTAGGCAGAGGCTGTGTTAGGATACATTTGTGGGCAACAGTTAAAAGCATTTTCTGGTAGCTTGATGCTTCTCCCACTCCTGCTGTGGCTTGCTCAGAGCCATGGTGGAGGAACACTCAAGTCCCTGAGTGTTTGCAGGTTGGGTGGTAAGGCTTGGTTACTCAAGAAGCCTGACTAGAGTAGCTGACCTGCTCTTGGTTAGTGTGATTTTTGTCAAGATTTGGGTAACGTTGCAAACCACAGAAGACCATCTCTTCTGCCAACATATTACCAAGGGGGACCTGCTAATCACTATGGAAGGATTTCGACTTTCCCGTGTGCAGACCTAATGGCACCTTTCGGCAAGTTTGCATGTGCCAAGCATGCAGGGGATTTCCAAAGCTAGACTTTGACCTGGTACAGATACAGAGTAGGGCTGTTCCCATGTGCAGGGCGGTGCATGTACATGTAATAGTGTCCAGTACATGTGGGACAATGAGATGCTATTGTAGTGTTGGAATTTTAATGAAAACAGCATGCCATCTCTTTAGACAGCTATTGGTGAATTCAGAACATGTATGATTATATAGTCTAGGAGGAGGGATAGATTAGTGTGTGTATGTGTGTGTATCAGTTGTACATGTGGTGTCTGTGTGTGTCGGGGAGCACATTCATATTTGTGTGTGGAGGCCAGAGGTTAACATCGTCTCTATCTCTGTCACTCTCCACCTTAGTTTTGAGACAGGGATCCCCCTAGACCTGGAGTTCATCAGTTCAGGTAGGCTCCCTTGCCAGTGAACTCAGAGATGTGACAGCCCGATGGTGCTAGGATTAGAGGTCATGCTACTGTGCCTGGCTTTTAGACACGTGTGTGCTTGTGTGTGTGTGTTTATGCATATGCCATTAAAAAAAACCTCAGATATTTACTGCAGAAAACTGACATCTGATATATCAAGTGATTTAAAAAAAAATAATAGAGCCGGGCAGTGGTGGCGCACGCCTTTAATCCCAGCACTCGGGAGGCAGAGGCAGGCGGATCTCTGTGAGTTCGAGACCAGCCTGGTCTACAAGAGCTAGTTCCAGGACAGGTTCCAAAACCACAGAGAAACCCTGTCTCGAAAAACCAAAAAAAAAAAAAAAAATAGAACTTTTTCATGGGGTACACTGAAACTTTTTTATTTTTCTTTTTATTAATTATACATTTATTTGGCTTTTGAGACAGGGTTTCTCTGTGTAGCTCTGACTGTCCTGGAACTCATTCTGTAGACCAGGCTAGCCTCAAACTCAGAGTTCCAACTACTTCCACCTTTCAAACGCTGGGATAAAAGGAGTGCGCCACCGCCTGGCCCATTGAACCTTTTCTTTCTTTCTTTCTTTAAATTTATTTCTTTATTAAAGATTTCTGCCTCCTCCCCGCTACCGCCTCCCATTTCCCTCCCTCTCCCCCGATCAAGTCCCCCTCCCTCATCAGCTCGAAGAGCAATCAGGGTTCCCTGACCTGTGGGAAGTCTAAGGACCATCCACCTCCATCCAGGTCTAGTAAGGTGAGCATCCAAACTGCCTAGGCTCCCACAAAGCCAGTACGTGCAGTAGGATCAAAACCCCATTGCCATTGTTCTTGAGTTCTCAGTAGTCCTCATTGTCCGCTATGTTCAGTGAGTCTGATTTTATCCCATGCTTTTTCAGACCCAGGCCAGCTGGCCTTGGTGAGTTCCCGATAGAACATCCCCATTGTCTCAGTGTGTGGGTGCACCCCTCGCGGTCCTGAGTTCCTTGCTCGTGCTCTCTCTCCTTCTGCTCCTGATTTGGACCTTGAGATTTCAGTCCAGTGCTCCAATGTGGGTCTCTGTCTCCTTTCATCGCCTGATGAAGGTTAATATTCAGGAGGATGCCTATATGTTTGTCTTTGGGTTCACCTTCTTATTTCCACTGAACCTTTTCTAAAGCACCATGTTTGGAGTGGAGCGCTGTATGTGAGTGCATTAAGTGAGAAAGAAGCCTAGTTCATGTCTATCTGCTCTAATCTATCTTGCTTCTATTGCAGGAGGCAGCGAGAAAGCCCGGGCCAGGCACACGTCAAGAGGGAAGCTCTTACCCAGAGACAGAATCGACAATCTCATAGACCCAGGGTTGGTACTAGCGCCTGTTACCTCAGTATGTCCTGTTCTGCTGGATAGTCCATCACAAAATGCTTTTAAATTTGGGTTCCTATCTATCTATCTATCTATCTATCTATCTATCTATCTATCTATTAAAAGAAAACAAACTATCTTTATTTCATCATACATACCCCATCTAAGTTCCCACTCCCTCCCCTCCTCCCATTCCTTCTACCTACCTTTCCACCCCACCTCCCATCCACTCCCCAGAGAAGGTAAGGCACACCACCCTGGGGAAAGGAAGGTCCAAGGCCCTCCCCACTATATCTAGGCTGAACAAGCTATCCATCCAAAGAGAACAGGCTCCCAAAAAGCCAGCACAAGCAGCAGGGACAAATCCTGGTGTCCATTCCAGTGGTCCCTCAGTCTGCCCCAGCTAGGCAACTGTCAACCTCATTCAGAGGGACTGGTTCCATCCCATGCTGGTTCCTTCCCTGTCTGGCTGGTGTTGGTGAACCCCCATTAGCTCAGGTGGACTGTTTCAGGGGGTGTACCTGTCTTGGTCTTGACCACTTTGCTCATATTCTCTCATTGTTCAACTGAAAGAGTACCACACATTTAATGAGAATGGGATGAACAGAACAGGGAATGACATGGGCAGACACCTCTGCCCTGCTGGAGTTCCCGTAAGGCCAGAGGGAGAAAGGAAATAAGCAAAGAACATCTTGAGCTGTGTAATGGACTAGAATGAGGCCAGGGTTGAGGGAAGCAGAAACACCAGAGCCAGTGCTCTGCAGCGGAGTGCTGGGCGTGTTTGAGCAGTGTCCAGGGACCAGTGGGGCTGACATGGGTGGTGTGGAGGGGAGGACAGTAGGGGTGGGCTCTGATTCTGAGGACCTGTGGGCTGTTGATTCCGACTCTCAGAAAAAGAGCGAACTGTAGTTGGGATTCAACAGGACTTGTTGCGTTTCCAAGTCACATGTCGCGTGATGACATTTACTGTGCTAGACCCATTAAGACTGGACTGCCTGGTGACATTGCACTCTCTTAGTTTGTGTTCATATAGTTTTGTTATTTTTCTTGGAAGTGACAGAGTCTCCCCACGGCGTCTACTCTCTGGATTATGTCTTGAAGTGTGACATGTGAGTGTTTTTGAAGACACTGCTCTTCTGGCTCCTGCGCTGGTCATAGACTGTGAGCAGCAGGGATGGCACAGATGGAAGGATGGAGGGGCAAGGGTGTCTGTCGATCTCTAGCTGTTTTATAAACAGTAGAGCGTTGACCTGGTATATCTCCTGAAGGATAGGTCATGGGGTACAATGAAAAACGTGGGTGTACCTATGGGGTATTTTTTTTTCTTTTCCTTTTTGACTTTTGTGTTTTAAGATAGGATCTCATGTAGCTGCCTTCAAAATCACTGTATGGCTGAGAACCTTGAGGCCCCTTCTCTATTTTGAAAGTACTGCAGATTAAACCTAGGGCTTCTCTCAAGTTAGGCAAGAACACGGTCACTGAGATACAACCCCAGCCCATCCATGAACTTCTGACCCTCCCGCCTCTGTCTCCCTTGAGATGGGACGACATAAAAGTGTGCACCACCACACTTGATTCGTGTGGTGCTGGGCATTGGCCCTAGGGCTTTGTGCGTGCACGGTAAGACCTGCCACAGCTGGGCTGCACCTCTTGCCCACCGTGTTCTTCTGACATCCGTATTTGTATGAGAGCATGCATGGGTGAGCGTGGGTGCCTGCGTGCCATGGCACATGTGTGGGGGTCAGGGGACAGCTCTCAGGAGTCAGTTTTCTACTATCTTATATGATCCCGGGATCAGCCCCAAGTCGCCAGGCCTGTATGCAAGTGTCGACGGACCTTCTTACAGTCCCCAGCACACATTCCTTTAGCCCATTTTTGTGCAGATGTGTATCAGGTACCTGCATCAGAAAAGCAAAACAAAAGGCAGTCATACCAGCTCGAGCATTCTAGGCTCCCTGCCAGGTGTGTCTCGAGCACACATGGAGGTGGACAGTACGGTGCGCACTGGAGAAGAGCCTGGCATAGGGACAGCCTGCTTCTGGAAATCCCAGATCTGACACTTACTACTTATGTGAACTGAGGCTAGCAACTGGGTTCTGATTTCCCCGTTAGCAAAGTGTTTATGAAGCCCACAGAAGAGAGCCAGGCACATGGTGAACACTCCCTGCTGTCCCCTTTCTGTGGTATATATGCCTTTGCTTTACTTACACTTTACCAGTAAGTTCCAGTAGCTCGCTACCTGGTTGTACCACGTAAATTCCTATGGCATGTTTGTCAGGTCTTATTTTAGAAATCTTTTTGTGGATTTTTATGTACAAGATGCATATTTGAAATGCTTCCCTGTTTAGAAAAATCTTTGCATTCTTATGTGTAACTTTTTAAATACAGATATATAACTTAGACAACATCCTTTCTTCCGCTTAGGTCTCCCTTTCTGGAATTCTCCCAGTTTGCAGGTTACCAGTTATATGGTGACGAGGAAGTCCCTGCAGGTGGCATCATTACGGGCATTGGGCGAGTGTCAGGGTGAGTATTCTGCCTGTGCTCAGTTGTGAGGGGCAGGAATTGTGAGTGCAGGCGCCTGCCACCCACCCTGCATGTTGGCAGGCAAGCTTTGTGCTTGTAAGACTTGAGCGTCTCAGATAGGTATCCGGTTCCTCTCTGGAGTTCTAGAGACCACAAACTGGAGGGAGAAAAATAAAAATTAGTCAGTTTCTGGATCCAGTTTAGACTTACTCACTTTCCCCAGATTTGGGCTTTTTAATTTTTTTATTAAATTTTTTTCCCACAATATAGTTTGATCATATTCTTGCCCTTTCCCCGAGTTCCTCCCAGGTCCTCCTCACTTCTCTACCCATACAACTTCATGGTTTTTTCTCTCTTTGAGAGGGAGAGAGAGAGAGAATAAAAAAAAAGAGGAGAAAAAAAACAAACTAAAAAAACACACACACAAAAAAAAACCCCAGTTATTAAAGCCATGTGGTGGGGGCACACCTTTAATCCCAGCACTTGGGAAGCAGAGGCAGGCAGATCTCTTGAGTTTGAGGCCAGCTTGGTCTACATGGTGAGTTCCAGGACAGCCTGGGCTATGTAGAGAAATCCCTTCTCAAAATTCAAAAAGAAAAGAGAAGGAAAAGAAAATCAGTAGCACAAACATCTATTTGGAAGAGGAGGCAGGAAGATGGTGTGAGCCAGAGGTGGTGGATGAGTCCAAGGAAACAGCTTCTTCCAGGCACAACGGAACTGATCCACGTAGGAACTCACAGAGACTGGGAGCACACACGAGACCTACACGTGATTAAACCAAATAAAACCCTAGCACTGAGAATGCCCTACCCCTAACCAAGAAACTATTTGAAATTGGCACCTGCTAAAAAACTAAAACAAGTCTTCTCCATTGGCTCGCCAAGTTTTAGGAACTCTCCACGTAAACTCTTGCACAGCTGGTGAATACAGCTGTTTTAGGAGCAGGTGTCCGTTGTGTCCCCAGGCAGCCTCGCTATGACCTTCTTTTCTGCTCAGTTTGGGCTGGCTAGGGCTCAGAGCTCAGACAGTTAGCACTGCTCTTCCTGGCTGTGCCTGGCTATGTTGGCTCTCACACCCAGAGGCTGAGGTGGATGCAGGTGGATGCAGGTGACTGCTGGCATATGGGCAATGAACTTTCAAGCTGCAGCCAGCAGAGGGCTTGGGGTTTGTGCTAGCCTGCTGGCTGCTCAGCAGCAGCAGGATCACTGAGGAGGAAGGCCCGGTTCGTGTGCTCGCTCTCTTCTTAACTCTGTGGGGTGTGCTGTTTGAAACAAGTGGCTTAAAAACAGAAGCATGCTCTTTTACCGGGACCCGGCAGCATGGACCGCAGCATGGACCGCGCTCGTACCAAGGCTATGAAGAAGGTGACGCATGTCATTCTCAAGAAGTACTACACGTGCCTGGGTGCTGACTTACACACCAACAAGTGCGTGAGTGAGGAAATCACCATTATCTCCAGCAAGAAACTGTGCAACAAGATAGCCAGCGGCTATGTTAATGTCACGCATCTGATGAAGAGGATTCAGGGAGGTCCTGTGAGAGAAAGGAGAGAGAATTATGTTCCTGAGGTCTCAGCCCTAGATCAGGAGACCAAGGAAATGCCGAAGCTTCTGGACTTTGGCAGTCTCTCCAACCTGAAGGTCACTCAGCCTAAAGTTGGGCTTCATTTAAAAACACCCCATGGAGCTGTTTGAGTCTATTCTGTCATATTTTCAATAAACCTGAAGATAACTTTGAGAAAAAGAAAACAGAAGCAGTTACTAAAAGAAAGTTTAGTTCTATAACTAAATAATGGGTGTTGATGGGCAAAACCACACAGATGCGCATCACAGTATTTTTGTGAACCGAGTTTATTTCTCTTTCTGTAGCATGTCTGTGGAGGATTGATTATGGACATATGCCACCATGCCAGGTGTAAGTGACACTGGAAATCGAACGTAGGCCTTCAAGTGTAACATGTGATACTCTACCAGCTAATCTGTATACACAGCCCTTTGTGTTGTGCTGTGTAAAATTTGTATTTATTGTGACTTCAAATAATACAGATTTATTTTAGAAAGTGTGTGTGTGTGTGTGTGTGTGTGTTTGTGTGCAGTTTGTTTCCTATGGATGAAGTAGTAAAGAACATTGTTTTTCTTTTTTCTTGTGGTACTGGAATTTGAACTCTGTGCTGTGTATATTCAGGGCAAGTGTCCCTGAGCTCTGTCCTCAGGCCTTGTTTTTTTAAAGACAGGGTCTTACTCTTTTGCCCAAGCTGGCCTTGAACTCACTATGTAATTGATTTCAAACTTTGGATCCACCTGCCCCTACTTCACAAGTGCTGGGATTACAAATACCACTACATACAGCTATTAAGTCACTTTTGAGAATATGAAAAACATATCTTAGTACTACTGGCAGTTTATTCTCATTTTTCTACTTTTTTAAATTTATTTTTTGATTAAACACGTGTTTTTGTCTGAATGTATGTCTGTGCACCATGTGTGTGCCGGTGCCTAGGGAGGTCAGACAAGGATGTTGGAGTCCGTGAAACTGGAGTTATAGATGCTGTGAGCCACTATGTGGGTGCTGAAATCAAACCTGGATCCCCCTCAGACAGCAGGCAGTGTTCTTAACTGCTGGGCCATCCCTCTAGCCCCATTCAGTTTCTTTCTTTAAAGGACACTTTATAATTTATTTATTTTTATTTTATGTGCATTGGTGTTTTACCTGCATGTGTATCTCTCTGAGGTGTCAGATCTTCTGAGGCTGGAGTTACAGACAGGTGTGAGCTGTCATGTGGGTGCTGGGAATTGAACCCAGGTCCTCTACAAAAGCAGTCAGTGCTCTTAACCACTGAGCCATCTCTCCGGCTCCTTAAAGGGACACTGTAAAGATTTATGTTCAGAGAGTTCCTTGGCCTAGAGAGTTGAATTTTCAAAAAGACATCATCCTCTTGTTAGGATCATTTCATTTTAAGAACCATAGTGAGTGCGGGAGAGATGGCTCAGTGGTGAGAACACTGCCTGCTCTTCCAGAGGACTGGGATTCCGTTCCCAGCACCTATGTGCAGCTAATAATCATCTGTAACCCCAGTTCCAGAGGACCCAACACTTTCTTCTGACCTTTCTTTGTACTTCACATATGTGGTGCACAGATATACATGCAGGCAAATGTGTGTGTGTGTTCGTATAATCTATATAATAAAAATAAAATCTTAAAAAAAATGAACCGAAAAAACCTCACAGAACAGTGGTTTAGGTTAATGCCTCAATACTAATGGAAGATTCATGGCTCTTTCAAAATCAAATGTGAGCGTGTAATCTTATTAAAAGTAATTATTTTCTGTTGGATTAATGAATGTGAACCTTGATTAAAGCTTGGTTTTGCAGCATGGGGCCACTGGCTAGTGAGTGGCGGTAGTGACTTGCCCCAGAAGTGGAAGACTGCCTTGCGTGCTCTCGTTATAATAAGCTGAGTTGCTTTTACTTTTGCAGAGATCTCATAGTCTCTTTCAATGGAACTTCTGCCTTTCAGAGTAGAATGCATGATCGTGGCCAACGATGCCACCGTCAAAGGAGGCACCTACTACCCAGTGACGGTGAAGAAACACTTACGGGCCCAAGAGATCGCCCTGCAGAACAGGCTCCCGTGCATCTATCTGGGCAAGTCACAAGTGCGCTGGGAACTGTGTTAGCTGGGAAAATGGGAGATTGTGGCAGCCTGTGTGGGTGATGTCATTACTGGGTGTTTTAAAATACTGCTGGCTCTTCTTGCAGTTAGAAAGGAATACAGTGTTTGCTGAAGACTGTGGGCGGAGGTAACTAAGGACTGCCCGTAGTACCACACAGGGAAATTAGTGGCTTGTTGTGTGCTGGCTTTTCCCCTGGGTATCTTATGTTTCTGTTAACTATAATTACTCAAACTATTAAAAAATAGCTAATATTTATGGATCTCTTGAGAGTCAGGCACTGTATTAAGTCCTTGAATATTACATAATTTAAATAGGTTATAATTTAAGATACAGTTGATTTCCAAAGAAAGCCAGTCTTCGTTTGAAAGTAAACTACATTTGCATTAAAGGCTATTTTGAACAGAATCTTAAAGCAAAGCAGTTTAGAACTGGCAGCTTCTGGATACTGGTGTAGCTTGCCAAAACGCTCGCCTATGTTGTTCATTTGTAAACATTGGAACAGGTCATAATAGAGAAAAGTGCATTTGCCTGGTTGACTCAGTGTGAACGTCTTTGCACATAGAAAACAGCAAATGCAGCCAAACTGCCTGCAGGCTCCTGCCGGTCTTTAGAGGGGCAGCTCTACTGAAGACGTTGTCTCTCTTCAGAGAGGTCATCTTTAATGGCAGATAGGATGCAGAATATTAAATAATAAAAGACAGTGCTTGTAGGCAATAATAGTAGGTGTAGGATTGATTTCTAATTCTTTCTCTCTTTTTTTGAGACATGGTCTATGTAGCCTTGGCTAGCTTGGTGCTCATAGAGCTCCTCCACCTTCCCGAGAGCACTGCCACACCTAGCTTTTATTTTTCTTTGTACATTCGTAATTTTACGTCCTCATAACTATATGAAATGGCTACCATTGTTCATTTCGTAGCTAAGGAAGTTTGAGGTGTTTAGAATGGCCAGGAAACACGTTTGATCTTATCATCACACCCCTGTGAATAAGGAGCTCTGTTTTCAGACAAAAGTCTCCTGGTGTAGCCCAAGCTGGCTTTACACGCTTGGTCACCCTGAGTGGTGGCCCACACCGTCACCCGTTTTGTTGATTTGTAGTAAATCTTTTTTTTTTTTGTTTTGTTTTGTTTTGTTTTGTTTTGTTTTGTTTTTCGAGACAGGGTTTCTCTGTGGTTTTGGAGCCTGTCCTGGAACTAGCTCTTGTAGACCAGGCTGGTCTCGAACTCACAGAGATCCGCCTGCCTCTGCCTCCCGAGTGCTGGGATTAAAGGCGTGCGCCACCACCGCCCGGCTGTAGTAAATCTTAATGCTTAGGAAGCTGAGGCAGGAGGATCATAGCATGAGTTATACAGCCAAACCACTTAAAGAAAAAAAAATAAAAATAAAAACAAGAGAGCAAGTACAAAAAAGCAATATACAAATTACCCATTAATCCTTTAGTGATTCTTGTATTGGTCTAGGAAGACGCAGCTTCAGTTCTGCTGGCGAATTCATGGTGTTTCTGGGTCTTTGGCTGCTCTTAAAGGGACAGCGTCCTGAGAAGTTTATGTGGAGTTTTGACTGAAGGTTGGAAAGCCTAATGTGTTGGGAGGAAAGCTTCGGTTGTGTTTGGGGGCCTGAGACTCTAGATTCTACACACTGGCGGGGGGTGGGAGAAGCTTTTGTGACTGAGATTAAGGCCTAGTTATCTTAGACCCTAATGGATCTAATTAACGGTGGCCATTTGCTCAGCTGTGCTCATTTCTCTCCTTTTCCTCATACAGTTGACTCAGGAGGGGCCAACTTACCTCGGCAAGCAGACACCTTTCCAGATCGAGACCACTTTGGTCGCATATTCTATAATCAGGCAGTTATGTCTTCTAAAAATATCACACAGGTAATTTCTCATTAGTCTAATATGGGTTTTGTTTGTCTGTTTAGAAAAAATCTCCAAATGTCATTTCTATCATGAAATCCCCATGAAATTAAAAATAAAGCAGAATTTAGTCGGGTGACATGGCTCAGAGAAGTAAAGACTCCTGCCACCAAGCCTGTGACTTGAGTGGAAGAGAGAACAGACTCTCTCTCTCTCGAGAGTTCATTCTGACCTCCACATGCACAGGGTGGAACCTTACCCCCTGCCACACACAAAATAAATGAATAGACATAATAAAAACCAGAATTGAATATCTAATGTAAGAAAGTCTTGTAACCTGTCTTCAGTGTGAACTTTTACTAATGGCAGGCATGTTCCTGGATTATAATGAATGTTCGTTGCTGAAGGAAAACTGGTTTGAAAAGAAAATCTTTGAAGGACTAATCTATCAGTGCAGAGGAAGCTATAGCGTACGGGTAAAGAGCTACCCAGAGATAAGTTTATACTGACCTTGCCTGTTAGAGCGAAGGATAATGAACTGATGTGTATCATTAGAAGATTCATAATGGTGTTTGGCTGTTCAAACCAACGAACTAGAATGCATGCGCCAATAAATAAACCCCAAAGCTGTGTTCAGAATAAGCTGTTAGGCAAATGTAGAGCCAGTGCCCGTGCGTGTGACAGTTGTGTCGTGCTTGTGTGTAAGCGTGCTTGGAGAACGGCACACTCAGCTGTGAACAGTGTGGTGCTGAGGAAGGAAGGAGGAAGACGTGGTCATTCAAGAGGATTGTGGGGACTTAAGTTATAAATCTGAAATATTTCATCTCCTTGACATTGTCAGAGGGTGTGGCTAGAAAGCCATGATAAAGGTCTTGTTAGATGTAACTGCCCTAAGGACTGCGAGGTGAGCTGGGTTGCTTCTAGACTCCCTAGATGGGCCTGAAATCAGTGGTAAGTGTCCTGTAGAGACAGAATGGACAGAGGCAGCCAGAGACGGCATCCAGCGAACTGCTCACGATAGCCTCTGACTTTAGTGCACACAGCCTTCTTAGGGGTGGCCAGAGATCGGGGGTCTCATTCCTGGCCCCACTCCCCGCTAAGCTTTCTCACCCCAGAGGCCTCTCACTGTCACCTCTTGTTTCTTTCCCCAAATTCTTTAAATACACACCGAATTCCCTTGTTCCTCCTTTTTTTCTGTCCTCCCGATTCCACCAAGAACCTGTCCTCAGTAATTGAATAAAGTTTTTTTTGTTTAAAGATTTATTTATTTACTATGTATACAGCATTCTGCCTCCATGTATGCCCGCACGCCAGAGGAAGGCGCCAGATCTCATTATAGATGGTTGTGAGCCACCATGTGGTTGCTGGGAATTGAACCCAGGTCCTCTGGAAGAGCAGCCAGTGCTCTTAACCACTGAGCCATCTCTCCAGCCCCTTGAATAAAGTTTCAAGTCATTGCTTGTCCTTGGTGTGGGCCCTTGCCCTCCACATCTCCGTCTCCTCAGGGTTCTGCTGTCGCTGTAGGTTTTCTGCTAATGCCTCGGTGTGAAATAGAAATGTGTGTGTGGTTTCTGCCCTGGTTCCTGGTTAGTAAAAGCCTGGGTTCCCATGTTTGGTCTCTATCCTGTTCCTAAGACAGAACTCCTAAGACCCTGGTAGATAAGGATGCCAGGAACATCTTTTATTTTACCGTTTGGACTTTGATTCCTGGTGCAAAGCTGCTAAATCCTTTCGACTTTCCCGGGCAATTGGAACATCTTTTCTTCTAATGATTCGACTTCTGATAGAGGTTGGCAACAAGAAAGACCAAGCCATGATGAGAAGCTTGGCGCTTTCAGCACCGCCTGCCCCCGACCTTCTGGAGGAGAGGGGCTGGGAATAAAAAAATGATCCCTCATGCTTGCATGATGAAGTCGCCATACAAATCCCTCCTGTAAAGCCCTAGGGGGCTTTCAAGAGCTTCCCACAGGTCCTACCCATCTGAGTCCTAGGATGGCGCCAGATTTCAGCTCCATAGAGACAGAGGCTCCTGCTCTCAGAGCTCTCCCAGGCCCTGTCTGTGCAGCATCCCTAAGCTGTCTTCTGTGGCCTTTATTAATTACCCAGCAGGTAGAAGGGAACCATTTGCTTGAGTTCTGTGGGCTATTCTAGCATATTAAATGCAAGGAGAGGGGGGTGGTGAGAGCTCCAGGTTATGGCTAGGCAGCCTGAAGCTGGTACTTCTACCTGTGTTTGGCATTTGAAGTGGGGGCAGTCTGGCAGGGCCTGGTGCTCTCTCCAGATAGTGTCAAAACCGAATTGGATAAGGGGACACCCAGCTGTTATCCAGGTGAGGACTGATTACTTGATGTGGGAAGAACACCTCCTTCATCTAATGACAGAAGAGGTCAACAACTCCATGAGAGAGCAGGCGAAATAGTTTTCTGGGCTCTCTTGGCTCAGCCAGACCTGAGCACATTGCCATCCCCTGCTTGTCTGCTTGGTGCTGTCTTCCGATTATGGTGTGTGTTTGTGTGTGTGTGTGTGTGTGTGTGTGTGTGCGTGTGTGCGTGTGTGTGTGTGTGTGTGTACCACCTGTGTGTCTGGTGCCTGTGGAGGTTAGAGAAAGGTGTTGTGGCTATGGGCTGCCATCTGAGTGCCAGGAACCAAACACAGGCTCTCCTGAAGAGCAGCGTGTGTTCTTACCATGGCGCCGTCTCTCAAGTTCTGATCTTCCTTTCCTGTTGTGTGATTGGTTCTTTGGTGGCAGTCTTGAGTCTTTGCTTTTCCCCTTACTTAAACTTTTTTAGGTTCAAAATATTTACCTTTTTCATTCTTTGAATTTCCACAGCTATTCTTATCTCTTCTTTCTAGACAGGTCCTGGCTGATTTCTTTTGTACTTTATTATTGGTTCTTTGTGATTTGAGCAATAACAGATGAATTTTTAGTTTTTTTGTTTTTTTTTTTTTAGTTTTTTTTTTTTTTGTTGTTTTTTTTTGAGTGGGGGCAATTGAGGCAGAGTTTCTCTGTAGCTTTGAAGCCTGTCCTGGAACTAGCTCTTGTAGATCAGGCTGGCCTCGAACTCACAGAGATCCGCCTGCCTCTGCCTCCCGAGTGTGGAGATTAAAGGCACTGCCTGTCATCATATGAATTTTTATATCTTCACAATTTTCCTGAGGAAATGTTAATATTTATTAAAAGATGATCTTTCTATAACTATTAAAGCAAATGCTAACACATTAACTGATTTTATTTTCTCTCCCCATCTCTTTCCATCCCACCTTTCCCAGTAGAAAGGAGCAAACCCATATTCTCAGGCCGTACCATTGAACCACATCCCCAGCCCCTTTCTTATATTTTGTCATTTAAAATTAGAGTGATTAAAAGCATCTTTAATCATGTATTATATAAGTCAGCCATTTGCAATGCTATGCCTTGGCAATGGCTTGTCCACTGAAGGATTTTTCTGGAAGCCTAGTCTTCAAAGTCACAGTGCTGGAGTGGTAGCCCTTTAAGAGGTGGGTCTAGTGAAGGTGGGTCGGCCGTGGAGCTTCTTGAAGGGTCGATTCCTTCAAGAAGGAGTTTTATATTTTATACTATTAAAGTACGATTGTGGATCCCTCTGGTCTCTTGCATTATGACCTTTCTTCCTGTCACATGTTTCTGCCGTGATGCCACCTGACATACTGTGATGTAGTTAGACAATCCTCACCAGGTACTGGAGAGATGGCTCAGCAACTAAGAGCACTGATTGCTCTTCCAGAGGACCTGGGTTCAGTTCCCAGCACCCACATGGCAGCTCACAACTGTCTGTAACTTCAGTTCCAGGGGATCCAACATCTTCACACAGACATGCATACAGGCAAAAGACCAATGCACATAAAATAAATAAAGATTGTAAAAGGGGGGGTGCCTGATCTTTCACCCTCTGAAACTTTGACTCAAATAAACCATTTTTTTCTCTGTGTAAAATTTCCAATCTCAGGTATTGTGTTTGAACAGCACAGAACAGACTAAGATATAACTTTGGCTATGTTGTTTATGCATTTTGACATAACATTTGACCCCATTCCTATTTTCTACCTCAAGATTGTATTTTACTTAATGTCATTAACTTTGCCCATTGCCGATCTATTTATCCACTTAGCTCTAAGAATGTATCTCTTACAATCTTATCTTTGTAATTTCCTGTATATTTTCAGAAGTAAAAGTGATGTTGACAGATATCTAGACCTTTCATTTGAATTTTGCTTCGGAAGAAAAGAGACTTTTCTAGCTCAAAATATTTATCTTTTTCATTCTTTGACCTTCCACGGCTATTCTTAACTCTTCTAGGTAGGTCCTGGCTGATTTCTTATACTTTATTGTTGGTTCTTTGTGATTAGAGTACTATTAGATGAATTTTTATATCCTCACACGTTTCCCTGAGGTGAGACATATTAATATTTAGTAAAAGGTGGCCTCCTGTAACTGTTAAGGCAAATGCCCACACACTGACAGGGTGCAGTAGGCCCTCACCTTCATAGCCTCTTGCATCCTTATCGCATGGTGGGCCGGGGAACCCCTCATCTACTGTCTTTGAAGACCTCGGAGATCAGGGTCCAACCTTTCTGAGCTCCTGTCTGAGGTCTCCTTGTAGCCTTGTACACACTCAGGCTGGCCCCTGCTGGCCCGTGCAGTCTGCTTTCTTGTTCTCATGTATGGGGTTCATAATCTTAACCCTCATTCTTTTGCTACCTTTTGTTGCAGTTTGTTCTCTGGCATAGGAAGCCTCTCCTTTCACCTGAGCCTCAACTGCCAGCAAGGTGTTTTTGCTTTGACTAGAAGCTAGTCTCTGTTGAAATACGCTTTATTTACTAGCTGTGTGAAAGTGCAGTTTCTCGGCTGTCCCATCTCTCCCCCCCCCCATTTGCTCTAAATTTCGAAGATGTTTAGATGATTACCAACGGTCCCTCTTGTATCTTCCCTCCACCTTCTGTTCTCCTTGACTTAGCTCAGTATTTTTTTTAAGTTTTTATTGAGCTATATATTTTTATGTGCTCCCTTCCATCCCCCCCCTCCTTCTACTCTCTCCCACGATCCCCACACTCCCAATTTACTCGGGAGATCTTGTCTTTTTCTACTTTCCATGTAGATTAGATCCATGTATGTCTCTTTTAGGGTCCTCTTTGTTGTCTAGGTTCTCTGGGATTGTGTATCATTATTTTTGAAGTTGACCTCATTGACTGCCTTTGTTTCAAGCATCTATGATCATCTTGAGTGGGTTAAACGAGCTGATGTCATTGTTTTTAAAATGGATTTCAATAAAGATGAGTAGAAGCTGGGAGAGATGAAAGTGATGTATCTGGTGTCATCAGGCTCTCTGGTGAACAGATCGAGGAGGAGGCATTCTGTGTGCCCTTCAACCCTGTTGGTGCAGGTGAGCCTGAGTACCTCAGATTAACAGTGTTGATCCAGCAACGTGGATGACAGTGATCTGAACTTCTGGCCAGCCATTCAGCTGGAATGCACCTTGTCACTTTTATTTCTAATGGAGGTTCTCCACATAAAGACAGGACCAATACAATAAAGACAATGTCTGCTTTTCACAATTACTTTGAAAAAAGAAGCAAGATGGTTTTTTTTTTTTGTTTTTTTTTTTTTTTTT
>NC_022021.1:339625-360900 GCF_000317375.1 Microtus ochrogaster
GTCTCTGTTGCATTTATCCCTGTCTCTGTTGCATTTATCCCGGTCTCTGTTGCATTTATCCCGGTCTCTGTTGCATTTATCCCGGTCTCTGTTGCATTTATCTTAGAATGTATTGAAGTGGAAAATGGTCTCCAGCTCTGCAGTGTGTGTGTGTGTGTGTGTGTGTGTGTGTGTGTAGGTGTGGGTGGGCGCGGGGGACAGGAGATCCAGAGTTCATACCATTTTTCAGAGTGAGGGATAAGACCTCCCTGGCAAGCCTTCCCCTTTCCACTGAATGGCCTGTTGGGCTATGTTTGTAATTCATTTTGCTATAATGAGAACCGGTTTCTGTTAGCCCGGGCAAGACCTGGAGGGTAATGGATTTGTCTGCTGAGTCCCATGTGGTTGTCTGTGGTTTGCAGCACCTTATTCTGCTACACAGAAACCACGCTGTGGAAGAGACAACAGCAGTCGTTTCAGTGGGTTACGTGTCGCCCGTGGGTCATCCGTGGCCTCTTCCTCCTTTCTTGCTCATAAGTCATAGAATCATGCTTGGCTTCCTTCCCTCCTTTATCTCTGCCACACAGCAGGCTCCCTCTCCGGTGGTGGGGGGATTGGTGCCTCTCGGAGTTCGTGGAGTTCATCTTTGTCCTCCATGTCCCTTTTGGCATAGTACTGAAGATGTGCTTACAACCCAAGCCAAGTCTACCCTCATGGTGTAGCCATGCATTTGATGGCATTTTAGTTCTCAGTGGAGAGTGGAGAATTTTCTCTATAGTTCCGACACTTTGGATCCCAGAGTGGCCTTTCATAGGATTTGCACAAGGGCACACTTTGGGCCGGGAGCACTTGTCAGTGCCATTGCACTCCAGGATCCCTGGATCCTGTGAGCAGAAGATGGGGTGGCAGGATGCATCTGTACGAGTCCTCCTTGTGTCCTGTTGTGGGTGACAAGCAACTCAGAATTGAATGATGAGCTGAGACTGTGTGATGCTGACTGGTTTAGCTGGTGACTTATCTGTGTTGTGTTCTTTTCATCTTTATTGCTATTATCAGTGTCTATCTGCTCGCATAGCATTAAATTCTTATTTATTTAAATACTTGTGATTAGGCGGCTGGAAAGATGGGTCAGCCATCTCTCACCACCAATAACATCTGTTCCAGGGGCTCTAGTTCCCTTTCTGGTCTCCTCAGACTCTTGCATACACACGGTGCACATAAAACTCACACCGGCACACACATACACATAATTAAAATAAATGAATGGGTGCTTCACACCTTTTATCTCAGCCTTTGATTCAAAGGCAGAGGCGGGTGGGAAGTTTATGAGTTTGAGACTAGCCTGCTCTATATATTGAATTTTTATCCTGCCAGGGCTGCATAGTAAGAGCCATCTCAATAAATAAATATTTATTTAATTATTGAGTAAATCAAATATACTTGTGACTAGAAAGGCTTTCTTTGTTATTGATGAAACATTTGAGAATTTTGGTTCCTATGGGCATAGTAACTACACCTCTGGCAGAGGTTTTTGTGCTTTTAAAAAAATTTTTTTTTTTTTTGGTTTTTCGAGACAGGGTTTCTCTGTGGTTTTGGAGCCTGTCCTGGAACTAGCTCTTGTAGACCAGGATGGTCTCGAACTCACAGAGATCCGCCTGCCTCTGCCTCCCGAGTGCTGGGATTAAAGGCGTGCACCACCACTGCCCGGCATGCTTTTAAAATTTTTATTTATTTACCTAATTATTTATTTTACATGCGTGAGTGTTTTGCCTGCATGTGTGTCTGTGTATCATGTATCTGCCTAGCACTCTCAGAGGCCAGATGTGGGTGCCTGACACCCCTCCCACCTCGTGTTTTTAAATTATGTAGCAGAATTATGAAAATACAGCTCATCCATTGACTGTGAAACTTTAGTTGTGTTTTGGGTATCACTGAATTGGATCAAGCTTCTTATATCTTTATCTTCTCATTAGCAGTTACTCTCTGTTCCTGCCCAATCCTCCCAGCCACGATCTCCTTTGCCTCTATGGGTTGGTCTGTTGTAAACATTGTCTGTGACTTTGTCTCCTTCATTTACTATGATGGCTGCGTCACTCTCTGGGGCAGAGCAGAATTCTACTTGGTCTTCATCCTCCATGTCTACTGTAGATTAATAGTTTAGAGGTGGATGGAGTTTTTGAAGAGTGGAATAGTATTATGACGTTTTAGTTAATGGTAAACTTTATAGATGAAGGTGGTCCTGAGGTTGTATTTCCGATGGCTTAGCCTTCTGTTTGTGGAATTCTACTCCTTGCTATTTGCCCTATGATGAAATGGTCTAACTTTGCATTTTCCATAATTTATCCATGCTGTTATTCAACACTCAGCTACACTACTGAAGTCAGTTGTGCCTCCATTGTATTTACTTGAGACAGAGAGTTGTTTTGTTGTTATTGTTGTTTGTTTGTTTTCAGTGCTGGGGATTGAAACTAGAGTCTCTTTCATAGTAGACAAGGTCACTACCACAGAGCCACATGCCTCAACCAAGGTAAATGGTTTATCTAATGCTCTAGAACATACTGTCTGCAAACTTGGCAGTGTAGAACAGTAGTGCATGTTTGTTATCCTGTTCTGGGGGTTGGAGTCTAGGCCTAACTCGGGGTCTCACAGGTACAGTGGCCCGAGAGTTTGACTTGAGGGCTCACTTCCCAGCGCCCTCATGTGGTTGTTGACTGAATTGGTTCTTTCCAGGATTCCCTCAGTTCATCTTGGCTTTTGGCTGGAGGGCCATCCTTGGTCCCTTGCCGCGTGAAATCCCAGAGCATTTCACAGCTTGCTACTTGGCTCCTTCAGAGCAAGAAAGGGAGGCAGAAGAGGGACCACTAGAGAGAGGGTTACAAGGAGTGGTTTCAGCCTGCCGTACTCATAGGGATGGCACTGGATGGAAACACCAGGGGCAGTGCTTACTAATTTGAAGTTTGCCACGTCCACCTGCCTTTCCCTGAGTATGGGCTAGCTGGTGTCGGGAGGGTGCACTGTTGATTTCCTTGGTTGCAGAGGAACTGTGGAGAAGATGCATCTGCAATGCCCCAAGCAATATGGCGGAAGTCTCTGAGCTCAGGTGCTAACACTTGGTCAGTTGCTCATTTACCTGTGAGTCCTCTCCTGCCTCCGTAGCTCTGCTCCCTCCGTAGCTCTCTTCACCCACCCTTCCACCAGGATGGTGGTGGTAGCAATTAGGATAGACTGGGTAGTATGAGCATTTCTTTCTAAGGACTCTGGAGGCTGGAGGGCTCCACAGATCTGAGTGCATGGTTGCTTTGGGTTCAGGACTTGGGAAGGGCCTCCTCCTGGCTTTGTCCTCACTTGGATAGAGAGATTTTTGTCTCTGTTTACAGGGACCTTGATGACATCGTGGGCTCCACCTTGGGTATAACCTTGGTTGCAGGGGATTAAGGCTTTACCACGAATTTAGGAGGGGACGCAAACACTCCTTCCATAGCAGTTGACGTGCTGGCACTCCTGTCTCCTCCCGCCTCCCGCCCCTACCCTCACCCTCGTATCCAGCCCTTGCTGACGGTTGCTATTCTTTCCTCTCCTCTGTTCTCTAGTTGTTTTCCTGGAACTCCACTCTGCCTGTTGGGTTTTTTTAGGTCTTATTTTTGAAAACTGTTCTCTTTTTGAATCTTACATCACTGCGACTCTGCTCTAAGTTCCTTGAGCCTTTTCCTTCTGGAACACACAGATAGTTTGAGCTGAACCAGTGTTGTCACGGAGAGTACAGGGTTCTGAGGTAAAAGTGTCTTCTGTTCTCTTAGAAGAATGATTCTCCACCTTCCTGCTGCTGTGACCCTTTAATACCTCATGCTGTGCTGACCCCAACCATAAAATTATTGTTGTTGCTACTTCATAACTGTAATTTTGCTACTGCTATGATTTGTGATGTAAATATCTTTTGTGTTTTCCCAGGGTTTTAGGTGACCCCTGTGGAAGGGTTGATCAACCCCGAAGAGGTCATGACCCACACGTTGAACTTTACAAAAGGCTCAGAATTTTTCAGATATTCATAAAGTGCAGAGATAGTTAAATACTCAGACATACCACACAGATTTAGGGTGTTGGTATTTTATTTTATTATTATTTTGCCTCACTGTGAAGGAAGACGTTTAGATATTAACAATGAATTTATCCACGATTCATTTATCCCTCAGACCTGGTAGGCCGCTGGGGTCTGTCTGCTGTTGTAAACTTGGATACAATGGGTGTTGCTTGTGTGTCTGAGGAGGGATTTTTATAGCTGTAGATGTCTTGAAAGGACACTTCTGGGTGACTGTTAAACCAAACGATAAGGAAAGCCACTGCTTTATTACGTTCACAGTTAAATGCTGAAGATAGTTTAACAACAAACACAAAGCGTTTAGTAAACGGAAAAGGTCTTTTTGTGATAGCCATGTAGTTGGGAAATTGTTAGCTCACAGTACAGCCCTTTGAGCTTAATATTACTGTGGTGTGCGGTTCACCGAAGCAGTGTCTCTGCGGATGTAAGGCCAGTTGATGGAACACTGGGATCAGAAACTCAAGCTGTTTTCTTGTGGTACCTTAAAAAAATTCATGATATTCTACTTTTCTTTGGTAATATTTTTCTTACTGTTGATGGGCATTTAGCTAAACTCTTACGTGTTATTCTTTGTGGCATGTTAATCTTCAAACAAGGATTTTCTTAAGCTTTTTCTATAATGGGAAGCTTTTGAACACTCACATGTAAACATTATTGGTGACTCCTTGTAAGTATCACCCAGCTTCAACAAAATTCACTTTCTTCTTTAGATTTTAAAAGTTGTATTTATTATTTGTGTGTGTGTGCGTGTGTGTATGTGTGTGTGCATGTTTGTGTGCACCAGAAGGCCAGCTTTCAATAGGTCAGAGAAACCGAGAGGAGGCGTGGCGTCGGCACAGCTGCATACATACACAAGAGAAGTTTTTCTGAGGGCAAAAACTGAATTCTTCATTTTATTTTTCTTTCTGTTGCTTGTTCTTACTCTCCTCTTCTTCTGTTCTGTTCTTCTACCCTGACCTTTTCTTCCTCCTCTCTGACCTCTCCTTCTCTCGCTTCTTCCTTCCTCCCTTACTTCCTTTCTTCCCAGTTATTCTCCTTGTATATCCTTCCTGCAGTTTTCCTTCTATTATATCTCTTATTTCTCTCTTATCCCTTTTATACCTCCTAAGACAAAAACTTCTATGCAAGAAAGGATTACCTCATAACCACTTTCCAAAAACAAAATCTTTTCACAGGGAGAAATCACATTACAATCACAAGTTACATGTTTTCCTTTCAAATCCATAGTCATTAAACATTTCTCTTCACCCAAGAGCAATGATTCTTTTATAATTGATTAACAAAGTTTTAAACAAGCTAAATGCATTTCAGCCCTTCTTTTTGCACTGGTGGACAGCTGTCTGCGGTTTCAGCGTAGCAGATTCATGTCCTGCTTCTGCTCTGCAAAACCTTTAAACAAGTGGTCTAGCTAACCATCTATTTTTCTTTACACACAATAGGGTCATTTAATTTTCTTGTACAACTTTGTTTTTCAAGGTGCTTACCGGGACCTGTGATTAATTCTGTAAATTACATGACCGAGGAACTCAGGCCTAACCTCAGGTGTAGGGACGTAATTGCTTTCTTTAATCATCGGCCTGGTTTCCCACAGGCAGAATTCATGGGTCTATAATACATGAAACTTCCTTGTTCTTATTTTTCATCTTCTGCAGATCTCACAGGGGAAGGTGACTTCTACCTAATTTTACCCTTTTTGTACCTCTTATTGGAACAACTTTTAGAATAACCTAAAGCATTTCCCTGATCATCTTTACTGTCTTAACCACCTTTATCTTTTAGGCTGACCCAGAAAGTCCGGTTAAATCACAGTTCAAACTAAGCACCATTGTTCCTAAAACTCGTCTGCATTATGATCTGTAGGGTTCCCAGTGTGGAGTGGAATTTTCCTATGAAACAATCACACTATACTAGATACAGTGGGATCCTTGCACATAGTAACCACACCATGCCAAACACAGGAACACAGCAGCAGCAAGCAGAGGGAGCACAGCAGAGCAAGGGACATTCTGGAAACAATCCTACTGGGGCTTTGGCTCTCCAGCATGGAGCCATCATAACTTTTGTATCTGGTAGGTATATTCCCTAAGCTCCATTGCTGACTGCAGGTCCCCTGACATGGCTACTGATGCTTATGTGTGGTGTGTGTGTCCACTCATGTGCGCAAGAGTGCACGAATGTGCAGAGGCCAGAGGTTAATATTAGGTCATTCTCCACATTCTTTTTTTCTTTTTATTTATTTACTATTTGTGTGTATGCGTGTGTGCGTGTGTGTGTGTGTTGTCTTGAGACAGAATTACATACTAACTGGGAAGCTGACAAGCTCACCATTTTAGCTACGCCCTCTGGCCAGCAAGTTCTTGGAATCCACTTCTCTATACTGGGGTTATACACATCTGTACCTATGGCTGCTCACATGGGTGCTCTGAATTCAAATTCAAGTTGAGCAGCAAGCACTTTCAACAGCAGACCATCTCCCTAATCCTTCCACCTTATTTTTTTTTTTTTTGAGGCAAAGTGTTTTGCTTTCATTGAATTTACCAATTTGACTAGACCAGGGGAGCCATGAAATCCAGGGACCCACTTTCTCTGCTTCTCTAGCATTAGGATTACAGGTATACAGACTGTGCCCAACTGTTTTACATGGTTATTGGGGATTACTCTGCCAACTCAGCCATTGGAGTAACTTTTCCAATGCAAATGTTAGCATTAGTTTTGTATTTAGATTATATTTGTGCTAGCACAAAATATTAACAACATTCATTCAAAGAATTATTTCAACGCCCCCAAGAGGTATTTATTTATATAAAGGGATTATTTAGAGGGTGCAGTATTATCAGTTCCCGTCTGAGGAGGTTTTACTGAAGTGAGTGTGTGGTAGGTTTCTTTTCTCAGACTAGTAGTTTACCAGGCCAGTGTTGTCCTGATAGACTCTTCATCTACATGTTATGTAAGAGTGAAACATAAGCCCTGCAAAATAGTTTCATACAAGAAGTCAAGGCACTATTCCAGGATGCAGGAGAGATGGCTCAGTGGTTAAGAGCACTTATCGCTCTCCCAGAGAACCTGAGTCTGGCTCCTTGCACCCGTATCAGGGTGCTCACAAACTGTAAGTCCAGTTCCTAGAGATCAGATCAGACGCCCTCTTCCCTTCTCTGTGGGTACCTGCTCACACACTTTGGATACATACAAACAGACACATACATATAAGTTAAAACAACAATAAAAGAGATTTTTTTTCCTAGTCACAAAGATTGTGTGTGCCTGGAGGCTCTGTCTTCAGGAGTTGGGAGGATCATGAGTTCTAGGCTAGTCTAGGCTACACAATAAGAACCATCTCAGGACTCTGTTTGTAAAGTGAGTCCAGGGATCAGCTCTTCGTATCACCTAGGCACTGTGCAATGTTTGTAGGGACATTGTGCCAATGCCATGTGTTTCCGGTTGGAGTCTCACCTCAATGTCTGTGCCTCCTTTGCAGATAGCTGTGGTCATGGGCTCCTGCACAGCGGGAGGTGCATATGTGCCTGCCATGGCGGATGAAAACATCATCGTCCAGAAGCAGGGTACTATCTTCTTAGGTGGACCACCCTTGGTAAGAATATTATCTTGGTTGAATGATTATTGATTCATTAGAGTTAAATATAGACACATAAGCTATTATAAGCTTTAAAAATATGGTAAGTAGCCGGGTGGTGGTGGCACACGCCTTTAATCCCAGCACTTGGGAGGAAGAGGCAGGCGGATCTCTGTGAGTTCGAGACCAGCCTGGTCTACAAGAACTAGTTCCAGGACAGGCTCCAAAACCACAGAGAAACCCTGTCTTAAAAAAAAAAAATATGGTAAGTATAATGCATCACAGAAATTTACTATCTAATAAATCTTAATTATGTGTTTCAGTGGCATTAAACATATTTGCATTATCATGTAGATATTGCCATACCCATCCCTAGAACTTTTTTTATTTTCTGCTGTTGCCTTGGCAACCACCCTTCTCTTTTTTGCTTTTCTTTTCTTTCTTTCTTTCTTTCTTTCTTTCTTTCTTTCTTTCTTTCTTTCTTTCTTTCTCTCCTTCTCTCTCTCTCCCTTTGTCTTCCTGTCTCTCCCTTCCTTTCCTTTTTTTTCTTTTCTTTTTTTTTTTTAAGAGACAGGGACACACTGTTTACCTCTGACTGGCCTAGAATTCACTATGTAGATCAATCAGGCCTTGAACTCACAGAGATCCTCCTGTCTCTGCTAGTATTAAAGGTATGTGCCATGTCTAGTCCCACCATTCTCTTTTTTTTCTTTTTTTTTTTTTTTGGTTTTTCGAGAATATAGTATTAATTTTGGGTAAAATGTTGAAAATATGCTTTTGTGTGCCTCCATGTACATAATGAAATTTTGGAAAAGACAGAATAAATGCAGAGTGGAAGAAACATGAAATAATTTTGACTTTTTGAGAATTTTGGAATGCCCTAGCTTATTCTAGAAGGTGTTTTGAGCTGGATATCATAGTACACACTGTATTCATAACAGTTAGAAAGTAGAGGCAGGAGTATCAGAAACAATAAAACGTTATTCAGACATAGAAAGGAATGAAGTTCTTCACATTATGGATGGGAAACATGTGAGGCACACACAAAAATATGATTCCATGTTTGAGAATATTTAAGGGAGCCAAATTCATGGCGATAGAAAGTAGAATAGTGGCTGTCAGGATCTAGGAGGGAGAGTAATGGCAATGGCCGCTGCTGAGTGGGAGTTGCCTCTGGGAGTGATGGAATGTTCTGGAATGACAATGACTGCACAATTTTGTGATTACCAGAAAAACCTCTGAAATGTATGGTTTCAAATGGCGGACCTCAAGGCGTGTCAGTTACTAGTAAGAGCTCATGCAAAGTAAATGTTTCCCATGCGATTTCTAGTAATTATGGAAGGTGAGGTAAACCAGAAGGAGCTTGTGTTTTAACGGTGGTAACTCTCCAGTGCTGTTTAGGATGCTAGTGTTCTCATGCTGTTTGTGATAAGCTCTTATCGGCTCACGTGCAGAAAATGTGCTCCATTTTTACCCGTGCACTGTGAGGGGGCAAACTTCCACAAGTAAAGGTACGAGTGACATTTGAGAACTTCCATTGGGAGAATTCGTGGCACATAGTGCTGGGATAACACCCGGTGTTTTAGACACATTCATTTAGGTTGACCCATGGATTCAGGTTTAACTTGACCCAGCGGCCATGGAAGCCCAAAGTCCTCCAGATCTGACCTCTGTCAGTGGTCCATGAGAGACAACTGTGTTTAGGGAGGAAGAATCTGAAGCTTCAAAGATCTGAGCATTCAGTATCCTGACCCATGTTTGTAGGCAGTTGAGAAAAGGCTTTGAAGAAAGGGATTCAGGTGCTGTTAGTTCAAGTAGCTTAGTGTGGTTGAAGCAAATGGGGGTTTGAGGGACTTTTTGCTCTCCTGGCTCCTTTCCCATCCTAACTTGCCGTTTGCTACCATGGCTACCTTCACTCTTCTGACTTGGTCATCTTCGCACCTGTCAGGGCATCAAACATGCTGTGGGTGTTCAATAAATGTTAACTGGTGACAGCCATATCCCCCTCCCCCGGAAATTAGTCAGATCTCTGAGAGTAAATATAGTATATCTGTTGTTTATCTTTCTTTATGACTTAAATATTCAGACGCCTCTTATAATTAGCTATTGTCTGGAGTGAAAGCTGTTTAGCACCGATTTTTTTGTTGTTGTTGTTGGAAAGAGAACCAATAATTGACTTCTGAGGGTGGAATAATTGAAGGTGAAAATTTTAATTGCCTTTCTGTGGAAAGATATTTTATTTAAAGCAGAGGTTTTGATACAATGAGGAATAACCATTTATGTGCTGTATCTTAGATTAATCCTTGTTATTTTAACACTTCTTTTTATGTCTATCTCCAGAAACAGATTAGTCAGCCCGGTGAAATAGGACTCACCTAACAGTTCCTGTTAGATGAGGTTGGCGTTTAGTCCTCAGGGATTTTTTTTTTTTTTTAATTTTCTTGTTGTAGCTTCTTGGGCTATAATTAAGTCATTCTTGGTTTGTTGTCTGATTTTTCTTTCTGTTTTGGCTCCATCCTGTTAAACCTTAGATTTGAGTAACTTCTACAAGCGATTTTTTTTAACACCTTAAAATAACTGGATTTTATAGCCCTGGTTATTGAATATTTGAAAATGAACTAATCACAGCCTCACCCCTGAGGAACCCATAGTATAGAGCTGGTAAGAGAAACATGTACAGATTGCTGAAATACAGATTGCAGAGCAGCATGTAAACATGTAAGTGGAATTCTTAGCACGGATAGGCCAGCGTCTTAGTTAGGGTTTCTATTGTTATGAAGAGAGACTATGACCACAACAACTCTTATAAAGGAAAATATTTAATTGGGTGGCTTGCTTCCAGTTCAGAGATTGAATTATTATCATCATGGTGGGGAGCTTGACAGCGTGCAGGCAGACATGGTGTTGGAGCTGATAGTGCCACATCTTACAGGCAACAGGAAATGGTCTGAGTGTCACTCTGAGCAAAGCTTGAGCACAAGAGACCTCCAAGCCCGCCACCACAGTGACACACTTCCTCCCACAACTTCCTCTACCTACTCCAACAAAACCATATCTCCTAATTGTGCCACTCCCCTTGGAGGGCATTTTTTTTTCCACCACAGCCAGCATTGCTTGGTTAATGTCCTAGGGTGTCATCACCGTGAGGACTCCTGCAGGCCAATGAGACCTCATCTGGTAGGTGAAAGAGGGGATCCCAGGGAGTCAGGGACGTGCTCACAACTCCAAGGCTTTAAGGTGTGTTGGGTAGCATCACGAAGAGCAGGGTGGACATCCAGGCTGCATCGTTTGTCCAGGAGCTGTGGGCAACTCTTCGTGAGTCTGGGCTTAGAATCCCCATCTGTAGACTGGGATAATATTTTGCCACTTTGCCTGGAGGTGGAATGAGAAAGTACAGTCATCTTCAGCTCTGTGGAAGGAAGAATGCAGTGAAGTCAGGCTAGGCGATATGCTTGTTAGTACCGCAGTTCATGTCTTCAGTGAACCAGTCTCACCATGGTTTTATCCTCGTAGGTGAAGGCAGCTACTGGAGAGGAGGTGTCTGCTGAGGATCTTGGAGGTGCTGACCTTCACTGCAGGTAAGGCAGGAGCCGTATTTCCCTTCCAGGATCAATGGTCATTTTGTTTGTGTAAAGGAAGTTTTACATTATTTTTTTTTACCTTGTGCTTATCTTGCCAGATCAAGCCGTAGTTTTGTTTGCCCCCACTCTGCTGTTCTGGGTTTAGATCTCTGGACTGTAGAATTGTGTTTCAAGTGAGAGTGTCAGCTGCTTTTAAAAAAAAAAGGAAGGAAGGAAGGAAGGAAAACTTAGTGTGTGTTTGTTCACGTGCATATGTGGATACACTCATGTATGTGGCTGTGTACATGCCGTGGGTACATATGGAAGTCAGAGGAGAGCCGTGAGAGTCAAGTCTCCCCCTCTGCCATGTGGGCTCTGGAAATTGATCCAAGGGCTTAGGCTCAGCAGCAGGCATCCTTATCTTCTGAGCCACCTTGTCAGCCCCAGTGTGAGCACAGGGGCCATACTAATCTCCTCTGTATTGTTCCGTTTTTAGTATACATGTTGCCAAAGCAAGCACAGTACCTCGGCTTTTCAGTCAAGCCTGAGAGGCAGTTTCTCATTAACTCCACAAACCTTGCTTGGATACCTGCTACATTTCAGGCATGGTTTTATTTTCCGGGTGCAACTGAGGGACTTGGTAGGTGACCTGTAAAGGATGCAGGAGAGGAGACGATGAAGACGATGATAGAAAATGATCTCATCCCCTGACATTGAGACAATGGAGTAGGGGGAGGAGATCTGAAACCGGAGCAAGAGGGCTCGAACGTTCTTGTAGGCCTGAGAAGCTAGGTGTGTTTGAGAGCTTGCTCAGCAGCAGGCTGTGAGGGGTCAGAAGCTTGTGGGAAGGAGCTGCATAGAGGTGGCACTTAATTCAAACTGTACAGTTCACCTTACCCTGCATGCATACAGAGGTCGTCTGTACAGGGTCTAGCTCTGGCTTCTAAAGGGCAGGTAGATCTGACCATCCGGCACAGGACGTCCTCTGCTCTGTGCCTTCATAACCCCAAAGAGCCCTGAGACTATGTGAGGAGTCCGGGGCAAGAGAAAAGATGGGTTCTTTCCTGCCATTCCTGTTGGCTAGCTTAGTCTCTGTTTTTCCCTCATTCCTCCCTCACTCAGCACTTGTTGAGGGTTGATTGATTGTATTGTTATTAGTGATACAGAAAAAAATTTAGACTAGTCCTTGTCCTCAAGAATGTACCGTTTAATTAAGCAGGTAAGAGAAATCAACGAATTAAACATTTACAAAGGAAGTGTGCAGACATGCATCCAGTCTTATCTAAAGGTTGAAAGAAAGATGGTTTTAGACATCCTAGGGTGGATTGGTGTTGTCAGCAGTGTTTAGAGACCTGCGCTGCCTGAGTTTGGGCAGAAACTCGAGTGCTTCAGGGAGCTCAGCTCTTGGAGCTCAGGGTGGTGCTGCAGAGCCTCTGCCCGGTTTCTGACTCTTGCATGAGACTGGTTGGTGATCTGCTTGGCTGGTGATGCTCCTATCTGGAGAGGCCTGGCTGAAGGAAGAATAAGGGTGAGTTAGGGCAGACGACAAAATGGATTTCCGTTTGTTGGCAGGAGTAAGAGAGAGAGGGAGTATTTGGGGATCATTAATTTTTGTAAAATTTTGGCAGTTTTAAAGGGGAGAAACTGTAGGCAGTCTATCGAGTTTCAGGGTATGGACCCTGGAATTTAGCTTCTGTTTGTCTCTCTGACTACTCTTGTGACTTAAACGAGGTGACTAACCTGTTTGAGGCCTGTCTGCTTGTGTGTAAGGTAAAGATTGGAACAGAACCTTCGTCATCAAATATCCATTAGCATTACTTTTTGATGGCTCAGCAAGTGGAGCTTGCCTTGCAAGCCTGACAGCCTCAGTTCAAGCCCTAGAACAGACTCCCGAAAGTTAAAATTGTTTTCTGGCCTCTGCTTTTGGACCTTGACGTAAGTGCTTTTGTGTACACACACACACAGACACACACACACAGACACACACACACACACACACACTCTAATAATAATGAATAAATAAAATCTACAAGACCAATGTTAAATCTGCGTGCACCTGTAATCCCAGGACTTAGGAGGCTAAGGAGGATTAATCGCCTGTCTCAATTTAAAAAGAAACACAAGGCTAGTCACAAACTGCTGTGAGTTCTCTGCCATCTTAAATGTACATTTACACCTGCTTAATCATCATTAAGAGTTAATTTTAAACAAAGATTTATGTAGTGTCTCATCCAAAATTTCTCTTTCCTGTTAGGGCAAATTTCAGGTATCTTTTATAGGGAAGTATTACATTTTAAAGGTTGGCTAAATTAGAATCTTCCTGCTGCTTCCATTTCTACTGAATCGCAGTACGGCTAGAAGTCAGTAGCTACAGCTGCCATTATGTGTGAAGCGTTGTGAACGAATTTGGATTGTAAAATATGTGTAGGAGCTGAAGGCTGCCCTGTGCTCTGGAGGAATAAGCGTTGTCTCTGCTCTTACTTAGGACACCAGAACAACTCCCGAAAGTGGGACAGATTCTCTAGACAAGACATCAAAACAGCTTGTAGTGGTTTACGCATAAAATGAACCAAAATTCTGTGGGCTTTTTCCTATTATATATTTTCTGTCTGTCTCTACGGTTTTTGGCTTTTTATTTATTTATTTTTTTTTTTTTGAGACAGGGTCTCTCCATTACGTAGCCTTGGCTTGTCCTAGAACTCACTGAGTAGAACAGGTTGACCTCAGACTCAGAGATCCGCCTGCCTCTGCCGTTGGAGTGCTGCCATTAAGGTGTGTGCCACCACACCCAGCTTGACTTTACCTATTTTTAAATGTGCTTTATTAACAAGTCTCTATCCCTCCTTTGAATGCATATTTTTCCCACATGTATGTGTGTGAATGCGGTCCCGTGTACATGATGAATATGTATGTAGAGCGGGGAGAACAACTTTGAGTGTTGATCCTTGCCTTCTGACGTGTTTATGGTTCCCTTTGTTGTTTTTCTCTTTGTCTGCCAGGCTGACCGGTATATGCTTCCAGAGGTTCTCCTGTCTCTGCCCCCTGAGTCTCTTAGCATTGGGAACACAGATGTTTGTACTGTATGCCCTGATTTTTTTGTGCATGCTGGAGATTTGAACTCAGGTCTTCACGCTTGTATGACAAGCGCTGTTACGCACTGAGCCATCTCTTCAGCCTGCGACTGTCTTTTGGGAAGACCCCACCCACACTTAGTGTATTCAAGCCTTTTTGTTTACTGGAAGAGGGAGCCTACTCTTGTGTCTGACTTGAAGGAAGTCTCAGAGAGGGATAACTGAGACTTCTCACAGCCTTCCTTGTTAAGTGGAGGCCATGGTGGCCAGTGATGCGGTCTCAGAGAGGAGAGACCACTGTAGGCACCTGCACCAAAGACTCACGGGCCTCCCACTGTGTCACGTAACTACACTGTGAAAACATGCTAGCTGTGGTTGGGCATCACATATAATTTTGTTCACGGGACACAGACTGAGCCTCAGTAGTCCTGTGAACAAGCCCTGGAGCGTTGCAGAAGGCCAGAGTGAGAAGTCCGAGGTGTGAGCCTCTAGTGCAGCTATCGCTGGTTCTAGGGCAGGGCACTTAGTCTCTGTACCTCTGACTTTCTTCTTTGTAAGACAAGGTTCATGCTCTTTCTCCAGGGACACTATGAAAATCAAGTAAGATGCCGTTAATTAAGGTGTTTAAGCAGTTAAGGTTCCTAATCATTCTTAGACTAGGGGTATTGGGGACTTAGGGTATTTAATGATGTCCATTCCCAGCCTTTGCTCACCAGCATGTGCTTCACTCTGCAGGAAGTCTGGCGTCACTGACCACTACGCTCTGGATGACCACCATGCCCTCCACCTAACAAGGAAGGTTGTGAGGAGTCTCAATTATCAGAAGAAACTGGACGTGAGTAGGAAACCTTCTGTCTTTCCTTTCCCTGTGGAGAGCTTCGGTCTGTGCCCCCGAATCCTGTCTTTAAACAGAGTCTGTTTGTCCTGCCTGTAGGTTACCATTGAGCCTTCTGAAGAGCCTTTGTTCCCAGCCGATGAATTGTACGGGATAGTCGGTGCGAATCTTAAGAGAAGCTTTGATGTCCGGGAGGTATGTGGGGAACGGGATCCAAGCCGTGAGTCCAGCATCCACCCTTAGGGTTTGTGTTCATGCACAGGGACAAGTGTGGGTCTCAGTAAGGAGCCCTATGATCCAGGAGCACTGTCTTGGTGTCGTACCTGGTCTCTGGTCTGCAGTAAATACAACTGAGGAAGGACTCTCTGTGACCGCAAGGATGCTAGGTTTGTTCATGGATGGGACTTGATGGTACCGTGGGCCGTGAGAATGATTGAGGGCAGTCACACCATTTCCAACTGTTTTTCCTCAGTGTTCTTATTTTGCAAAATAGATAAAATGTCAGTAAGTTGTTGGAAGAGAAAAACATGCCTTTTTAGATCAGTATGACATTAGCAGAGTAGACGATTATAGTTGGAGACGTTGCTATGGTGACAGGTTGTGACACAGCCTTCTCTAATCCAGAGGGACAGTTTTCAGTGTTTGCTTAGAGTGTGTAGGCTTTGATTTTCTTCAGGTCTCCATAGCTGGCAGAATAAATTTTAAATTTAGGAAATCATCTTAATGAGATTCTATGCCAAAGGTTTAATATCTTAAAGTACTTTCCCCTTGACTATAAGACGATTTGGTATTGGTTATGGAGTGGGGGGAGGGTAGCAAGCACAGAAAAAATAGAATTGCTTGTTCTGTCATTCAGAAAGAACAGCTAATATTTTGATATTTGCCTTGATCTGTTAATATAGTTAGCTCTTTATATCTGGGGGTTCTGTGTACACAGATGTCACCAACCACAACTCAGAAACCCTTGAAAGGGGTATTTTGTCTGCACTGCTCACGTACAGATGTTTTTCTTCTTATCATTATTCCCTAACAGCATAGTACAATGGCTGTTCATGTGAAGCATTTGTCTTCTGTTACTTTGTATAAGTAATCTAGAGATGACTCAGAGTTTACAGGAATAGGTACCTAAGTTATATGCAAATAGTAAGGTATTCAGTACAAGGGACTTCAGCATCTATGGATTTGGGTATGGGACATAGAACAAGTCCTCATGGATGAGGCATAGCTATATACATTTATATATAGTCTACATAATGTATTTTGGTGTATATATGTGTACACATATGTTTAATTTCCCCTGTGTATATAATTCTTTTTAAATTCTACTTTTTCTGGTGTAAATTACATATATTATTCCTTATCCTTAAAAAAAAAAGTCTCAGTTGGGCAGTGGTGGCGCACGCCTTTAATCCTAGCACTCGGGAGGAAGAGGCAGGCAGATCTTTGTGAGTTCAAGGCCAGCCTGGTCTACAAGAGCTAGTTTCAGGACAGGCTCCAAAGCTACAGAGAAACTCTGTCTCGAAAAACAAAAACAAAAAAACAAAACAAAACAAAAAAATGTCTCCAGTAATCATTTCTCTATGGCTAACTCCCAGTTCTCACAGTGGTGTCTGGCAACATGGTAGGCAGACTGTTTTTCTTTTCCTTTTGCGTGAATTGCTGAGGGTGTTGTTGTGCTGTAGAGATGTCTACAGACAGTTAAGGAATAGTCTGTTACTATGTTAAATCTTAGATTCTAGAGAAATTCCACTGGTTCTTTACTGTGGCGACATGACTCAGCTACAGACTTTAGAATTAGCTTTTAGCCAGGCTTCCAGTTAAATGCAGACAAAGAAAAGCATGGCACTCACAATCTGCCGAGATGGCTGAGAACCATCTTTTTAGAATAGCCACTTCTTCACTTAGCATTTCCTGTGTACATATTCCAAACACCAGAGGTGCGGAAGTGAGCAGCAGACACCAACCCCTGCCTCATGTGCTTTTTATTGTGTTTTAATGGAATCTTCTAGCTTTTGCTGCTTCTTGCTGGCCATTTAGTCTGTTTCCATTTTTCCTATAGTAAATAAGCCTCACAGAGAGTCCTCGATAGCCCATGGAGTTGCAGTAATGCCGGATGCTGAGCTGCAAAAGCTGGGCTTTGGGTCTTATTCTCTCAGTCAGATGCAGGGGGGACCTGACCTTTCTGAATATTGGTTTCTCCTGCTAGCATTGAGAATCTTATCCTATTAATTGTCTGCTCCTGATGTTTGAGTTCTTAAGTTCTTGAAGGTAATTAAGTACTTTATGGATAAGAGTGGTATTAGTTAGAAAGCCAGTCAGAGGTGATTTTACACTGTGACCCAGAAGAACGGCTGTGATGTGTTGATTGCTTGTCAAAAGGTTCGCGTGAAGAGATCTGCAGCACCAAAAGTTGTTTTGATCCCATATTTAGGAAAATAACTAACAAGTAATTTAAAGCAAGCTTTTGCTGTCTGCAGAGAGAGAGAGATGCTGGTATGAGCCCTTCATTTTTCAGCAAAGGAAGCTTGAGTGTTAGAGGGAAATACACACCCTCTCACATGGGTTCTGGGGAAGCGTGGAGTAGGCTTTGTGTCTAAGAGTCTTCTATTTTGGTACTAGGGCTGAAGTCAGGGCCTCAAGCGTGCTGAGCATAGCTCTACTGAAAGACTCGTGTGGCAGAGACTCAAACTCTCTAGAAAGTTCTGCTCCTTTCGGATGAACAATATATGTAACTAGTCCTTCTACTGACTCATATTAAGAATCAATAAATGTCTATTGAGGCTTAATAGTAATAAGTTATTATTTTAATCAGACGGTGTGCTTTAGTTATGACTTTAAAAGTTATCCTCTACAGAGGGTGGGGTCACGAGCAGGCTTAGGGGACGTTATGGACTGTTTGGAGGAGGGAGGCAGTGCTGGGGGTGGAACTCAGGCCTTTGAACATGCTCATCAAGTACTGCGCCCCTGAGCTGCATCCCCAGGTTTCGTGATTAGTCTCCTCTTGGTAGAGCTGGAGTCAGAGCCCCTGTTTGTCTCAGCATCATCTTCACAGGTCCCTTTTCCTACCAGTTCATCTCTTTCCCAGCTGTCAGACCCCTTCTTCATCTACTTGGTGGCATTGAGTAGATGGGAGGTTTTTTTTTTTTTAATAAGTAACTTACCCTGGAACGTCTGGTCACATGTGGAGCCAACCAATATTCTGTGCTCCAAGCCCTTAGCTACGCTCTGGGTTTTCATGGACCCTTTGAACCCCTGCCAAGGCACTGAATCGAGCTCTCAGCCTAGCTGCCAGCCTCCAGATTCTCTGTAGTTCTCTTATGTGCAGTCTCACTGTGGAGTTTATTCTGTATCACAGTGGGGGGTGACTTGGGGCACTAACCATGCATGTCAAGGGAAATTCAAGCGGTTTTCTATGTGGCATGGGATTGAAAGTGACATCACTGTGAATTGCCTTCCTTATAAATCACTTCAACTGGACCCTCTGAATATGGCTGAAAATGGGGGCTGACTGAGAAACCAATGATAATGGCACTGGGATTTGTCTCTACTGCACCTACTGGCTTTTTGGGATCCTATTGTCTTTGGATGCACACATTCCTAAGCCTGGATGTAGGGGGGAGGGCCTTGGGCCTCTCACAGGGCAGGGCACCTTGCCTTCTCTTAGGACTGGAGGGGGATGAAGGGGAAGGTGTGGGGGGGGGGAAGTGGGAGGAGGGGAGGAAGTAGGAATTTTGATTGGTATTATTTATAAAGTAATAAAAAAGAGGAAAAAAGAAATAAGCACGGGTACATTCAGTATTCACTGGGTTGCCCTTCCGGCACTAAAATAAACAAACAAAGAAATAAACAAATAATGACTTCACCACAGACATCCTTTCGTGATGTGATTTCTCAGTAGCCTTGTTACTTTTCCTCTTAGGTCATTGCTAGAATTGTGGATGGAAGCAGATTCAATGAGTTCAAGGCGTTATACGGAGACACACTAGTTACAGGTACAAAAGCGAAGAGGTGAAAACCAAGAACGTTTTCCGTTGCTTCCGAGTAAGTTGTCACTCGTCTCAGGGCTCCGTGCACCTGGCGTGAGCTTTGTTATCCAGAAGGGCACACACGTGTGAGTCAGCGGCCAGCAGACGCCGCTTCAGACCGAGGGTTTGGACCTGAATGGTCTCCTGCATCCAAAGAGCTTAAAATGACAGTGGCCAGATGCTGTTGCGTGGACTCTGTGCTCTGTGACTTTGTGGCCTTGCAGTAGCAGGAACAGAGAGCCTTTGTCATGCTTTTGTTCTCTGAGTAGCAATTGTTTCCACGTATTCAGCCTTGTTTCCTTGCTGTTTTACGCTGGTGCATCTGGGGCTTTTTGGAATGCGTGGCTTCACAGGAGGCTGTGGAGTGAGTTCAGTTTTTCCACAGCCTCCCTGTGGATAATTTTTGTTTTCTAAGTTTTATTTATTTTTTAATGGTATGGACGTTTGCCTACATATGTTTATGTATACAATGTACGTGCCTGGTGACCATGGAGGCACAGGGCATCGGTTACCCTGGAACTGGAGTTCTAAGAAGTTATGAGCCACCTGATGTGGGTGCTTGGAATTGAACCCGTGTCCTCTGCAAGAGCAGTAAGCATTCTTAACCTCAGAGCCATCTCTCCAGTTCTCTCTTAAGGGATGCAGTCAAACACTAGATTGAGAATGCAGGGCTGTGTGCCCTGTCAGGAAGAACAGTGTGTGTATAAGTTAGTTCTTCAGTCTAAGGTGTTGACCCTTTGAAGGTCAGCCTTTGAAGGAAACTGTTCCAAAGAGGTGCTAGACTCAGAGTAACCTTCCAGTGGAAATGGCAGAACAATTTTTCTGTGAGTTTTATTAGACTGTAAAAGGCCTGAAAATGCAGTAGTCACTCTGAATAAAACTTATCAGAACAGGAAAAGAGAAGCTACAAAAATCCAAACTGCAGCTGTACTTGGAGGCTTAGGCCTAAATCTTGGCAATTTCTCCTAGCTCAATTTATGAGTGAGAGAATGGTTCACGCGGAAGGGGAATTTATGCTTTTCTCTTTGGGTGTTTAAGTGATTAAGAGCTTTTTGTTTGATATATAGACGGGATTTGTCCGCCAGTGGTGCAGGATGTAGTCCTGAAACAAGCCAGGGCTTCTCTTCCTCCTCTAAGATGGATGGGTTGTCCCTGACATCTTCTTTAGTGTGCTTGCCTGGTACCTGCTAAGAGACTGACCCTCCTGTATCCCTGCATCAGTGACACAGCCAGTTCCCCCGTCTCTGCTCCATTGTACTGGAATCCAAGTGACGTTAGGGTCAGGGGAAGGAAAGTTGAGTAGGCTTGAAGGGGGAGAATGGACACCAGATGTCAAGATGCTCGGGTGTCTCTGCAAGCGCTTTAAGGTTTCCTCCAGCTTCCATACCCACGAGGAGGCCCAGAAGGTTTCTGTGACATCTTGGTTTTTGGTTTGGGTCAGTAGTAAAGGCCCTTCCTCCGTGGAGAGGCTGGCACAAGTGGGAGTGTGTGCCCTACTCAGCCTGTGTACCTGTGCCTCGACCCCCACTCCCACCCCCACAGGACCTACATGGAAGTGGGGAGGAGCCTGCAGGGATCGCATCAGGTGCTAGATTTCCATCCCTCTGTCGGCAGGGCAGGACTCAGGGTGGATCGCTGCACAAACCACTTGGAAGTTAATCCCTCTTCCGATGCTTCTCAAGGGTCAATACACTCAGGACGTTTATCATACATAGGCCTCCGGCTGGGCCTTTAGGCCTGAAAAAACACAGAGAATCCCACTATGTGGCCATCAAAGTGTGTTCTATCACAATTTAAAAAAAAAACATGGCAATTAAAATAAAAATCCAGGCAAGGCTAGAGTAAAGAGCAAGACCTTTCATTCAAAATTCAGCCTTCTGACCCAATCCATATGCGGACATTATCTGTCTGTCTGTCTGTCTGTCTGTCTGTCTGTCTGTCTGCCTGCCTGCCTCCCTGCCTGCCTGCCTGCCTGCCTGCCTGCCTGCCTATCTATCTATCTATCTATCTATCTATCTATCTATCTATCTATCTATCTATCTATCTGTAACACTCACTTATGGAATGCCCTTCTAAGGCCACCACCCAAGAAGATGGTGCTTGCCTGCCTGCCTGCCTGCCTGCCTGCCTCCCTGCCT
>NC_022021.1:361000-365749 GCF_000317375.1 Microtus ochrogaster
GAGAGAGAGAGAGAGAGAGAGAGAGAGAGAGAGAGAGAGAGAGAGAGAGATGGATGCTTGGAGTTCCAGCTACAGCTGTGTACTGGAGCCTAGAGGCTGGTCCAGGCAGAGGGCTTTGGCAGAAGGTGCCTTTGACTCACCATCCAGGTATAGCTAGTAATTCCTGGGCTCTGAGCACCTGACAGCTGTTTCCAGCTAGACTCAGACTTGATGGAAAGGGGAGAGAATTTGTCTCTCATCAAGTTTGTCTGGAGTGCAAAATAATTAGCTTTTTCTGAAATCATCTTAAGCACCTGCCTCACAAAATGACAGGCTATGTTTTCCCCCTTCCCCGTATGTGCATATGGTGTATGTGTGTGTGTATGGGGGGGGTTGGTATCCTAATGGAAGTGTTGTCGGTGATAGAGAGATGGTGCCCAGGAACAAAGAAGAAAAGATCAAAATATTCTTTTTAAAGAATCAAACTTTAAATAAACATTAAAATATTTAATTTTATTTAATTTAAATAATATTTAAATAAATATTTTAAAGGAAATATGTAGGGACACCCTGGTCTCTGGTACATTGGGGGCACTCACATGTGTGTTATATGCATATTTTGAATGAGTCATTTAATCAGACCAAGTAAACATAGATAACCCTACCTAGAGCAAGGGTTTTCAAGAAGCATAAACGAAACAAGAAAGCTTTGGAATAAAGAACTGTGACATGCGTTGTTTTATACCACAGGCGACCCCTATTCACTTTCCCTCGTTGGTCTCAAATTAAAGAGTGTGTCGTATGCCTCTGTTGCAAACAAAAAAACCCCTGAAAAGCATAACTTTCTTGTGTGTGTTTTCTCTTGAGGATTTGCACGAATATTTGGATACCCCGTAGGCATCATTGGAAACAATGGAGTTTTGTTTTCTGAATCTGCAAAAAAGGCAAGTGCTGTTAAATGCAGGAAGATGTTATGCTTTAACTTAGTTAATTTTGAGAGTCACATAATAAATGAAAATGTCCTTTATGAGAGTTTTATCAAGTTACCCAGATTTCTGAGCAAGCAGAATACCTGTGTGTGCTTGTTCACGAGTGCTAGCGCTGGACACGGTTTCTATGGTAGCTTACGTCATCATGGTGTGAGGAGCCCTGTGAGGAGCCGGGTGCAGCAACCCCAGGAGGGAAATATGCTAAGAAGGCAGGGAATTCTTGCCCTGAGAGCGTCTCATTCTACTGGCCCTCCATGCTGGAGAGGTACTGATATCCTATGTAGGTGGCTCTGAGATGTGACCTCTTGGGCCATCCTTTAACTTTTATTTTTCTTTCGGGGAATGTGCAGGTAGTCGGTCATTGTCACTGCAGGTGCGGCATTGAACGGGGGAGCTCCCTAGTGTTCTGAGTTTAGGGTTTGGTTTCAAGTTTATTGTCTCAGATTCGCCTAAGCTTGTGGAAATGTAACTCATGCACTGAACATTGTAACAGCAACAAGAAAGGTTTGTCTTCCCTTTTCAGTAAACAAAGCAGTTCCCCTTACTGATAGACAAACAGGCTTGCAAGTTCTTAGGTTAATCGGGGATGAATTTGCCTTTAAAGAAATGCTTTTGCAATAAAACTAATTTTTATATTCTGCTATTTATATAGTTTCCTCAACTCAATTATAAATGAAAACAAGATCAAAAGAATATAGAAATTAGGCAAGCATGTAGTTTACTCCTGTAGTCCTACTTGTGGGAGGCGAGGGAAGGGAGTGGGCAGTTCAAGGCCAGCCTGAGCTGTATGGAGAGACCCTGCCTCAAAAAGTTACCCATAATCACATTACAAAGGACCTTTAAGAGGTATTTTGGTGTTTTAAAAGATACCAAATGGGGGGCTGGAGAGATGGCTCAGAGGTTAAGGGCACTGACTGCTCTTCCTGAGGTCCTGAGTTCAATTCCCAGCAACCACATGGTGGCTCACAACCATCTGTAATGAGATCTGGTGCCCTCTCTGGCGAGTAGGCATATATGAAGACAGAACACTGTATACATAATAAATAAAAATATTAAAAAAAAAGATACCAAATGATCTTGAAATGCCAGCTTAAAGAACACACACATACATACACGTGCACGCAAGTGTGTAGCATCTCCGACTGGCGTGGCAGGATACCTGGTAGGAGTTCATTTGTTTTAAAGAAAGGGTGTTTTATGCTGTGTTTACAGGGCGCTCACTTTGTCCAGCTGTGCTGCCAGAGAAATATCCCCCTGCTGTTCCTGCAGAACATCACCGGTGAGGAGAAGTTCTTTTGCTCATATGTCCAGAACTGCCCTGTCCTCTGTGGCTCATGTGTTAATGTAGAGAGGATTCATGAATACGGAGTTGTATGGGTCATCGTATGAGTTCTGAGTGAAGCAGTTTCCGAATCTTGTGTATCGCAAACTTTCAAATGGCTTCTCTTGACTCCTGTCCGCCTCTCAACCAGGGAGCAGTGGGGTGTGCCCTGTCTTATCTAACACAGTCTCAATATCCTAGTGATTCCAAGCACATGCTATGGGCATCTCTACCTTTCGCCATACAGTTTATTCTGTCTGAAATAACATTAATCAATTATCTATTCTTTGGGGGGGGTGCATGAACACATTAGAGGGCAGTGGTCAGCTTCAATTATTGTCCCTTAGGAGCTATCCACCTTGTTTTTTGAGATAGGGTCTCTAAACTGGCTGACCAGTGATCTCTTTGGATCCTTCTATCCTGTCTTCCCAGCACTGAGAGTACCCCATGCCACCGGGCATTCTATAAGAGTGCCAGGGATGAAACTCCATCCTTGGGCCTCATGGAAAGCCCTTTATTGGCTGAACCATCTCCCCAGTCTTGAAGAGATGTCTTTTGAAAATGTTTATTTGCATTAAAGCCTGGGGGTTTGCATTTTTTTAAAGAGTGGCGTGACCTGTGTCCAGAGTGAGCTCCTCTATGCCTCTGAACGTCCCGTTCCGTAGATGACTGTAAGTTGGAGTGGGTTGATTTCAGGGGCCTCTGACTGTAGGGTTTAGAGCTTCTGTGCTCTGCCATTTTGTGTTGTTGTATGGTGTTAATGTAGACATGCATCTCAGATACACTGACTACTAAGGAACTGCCTTTCTTTGGGACAAAGAGAGTTTATTTTTTTAGACTGGGTTTTACTGTGTAACCTTGGCTGGCCTTGAACAGAGTAACTAGACCAGGTTAGCCTCAAACTCACAGACTTCTGGGTTCTAGGATAAAAGACATGAACCACCACACCCAGCAACAAAGAGCCTTTTAATTAGTTGTCACCATGTATACCATCCAGGCCGCTCAACTTTGAGCAGGTCCTTTTATTGCAGTGGTGCAAAATTCATTCTGTGTTGTGCTCAAGTTCAAGGTAGGTTAGATGGTGTGTGTGTGTTGTTTTTTTTTTTTAATATTTTTTTAATATTTTTATTTATTATGTATACAGTGTTCTGTCTTCATATATGCCTACTTGCCAGAGAGGGCACCAGATCTCATTACAGATGGTTGTGAGCCACCATGTGGTTGCTGGGAAATGAACCCAGGACCTCAGGAAGAGCAGTCAGTGCCCCCAACCTCTGAGCCATCTCTCCAGCCCTGTGTGTGTTGTTTTGTTTTCCAGTGTTGGGGGTAAAACCCAGGGCCTTAAGCATGCTAGATAAGTGCTCTGACCTGACCTCACCCCCAGCCCTTGATGAACTTCAACAGGAATTAGTTTCAGATGGTGGCCTCAGAGTTCCGTGCATGGTGACCTGCTAAGAACGGACAGAAACGTCTCTGAAGTTCACTGCTTTAGGGACCTCATTTCCGAGGGTGACTCATCACCAGGAAGTTAGACATTTGCTTAGACAATTTTCCCATTTTCGCTTTGTTTTGCTTTGCTTGTGCTGTTTTTGGAGCAAAAGCTGAGTTTTGTTTTGCGGCATTGCTTTTAAGAGACGTGTGATATGCTGGCGTGTGGATGGATGGATGCTGTGCCCCTGAATGAATCTGGGGCTCAAGAGAGGCATCTTAGCTAGGAATGGAAGTGTAAGTTTGGTCAGACTGAATAGAAAAGAAGAGAAGGCTCAGCATAGCCTTCAAGCAGCTCTGTTTTTTTTTTCTTCCAGTCCCCCTCCTTTTTTTGTTATGCAAACAGATTTTTTTTTTTAAGGGAAACTAAGAACTCCCAAGAGTGGGAAGGACTCCCAGGGAAGAATTCTACCATTTTGTTTTGTTTTGTTTTTGTTTTCTACAGAGTTAAGAACATAAGGAGATAGAAACCATGACTGTGCAGGTTTTTTGTGTTTGTGTGTTTGTTTGGTTTGTGTGTGTGCATGTATGAGTGTATGCGTGCCGGTATGTGCATGTTTACATGGTAGGAAGGAGGATTTGAGAAAACCAAATAAAGTGGCCTTTTCTTTTGGAGCCAGATTGTCTGCAGAGTTGGTAAGGTGAGGGCTTGAAGAGAACTGATTCTTGGGGGCAGCTGTGATAGAATGTTCTGGAGAGTCAAGATGCATCTAATAAAGCAGTTCTGAGCTGTTCCAAAGAGTGGCTGCAGTGACAGACCTCAGCAAAGGCAAGGGGCCTGCTGTGGTCCCTCCAGTGTCCCAGCACATCCCACTGTGGTCCCCACCCTATGTCCCAGCGCATCCCTCTGTGGTCTCCCCAGTGTCCCAGTGCATCCCGCTGTGATCCCCCCACCCTGTGTCCCAGTGCATCCCGCTGTGGTCTCCCCAGCGTCCCAGTGCATCCCGCTGTGGTCCCTCCAGTGTCCGGCGC
>NC_022021.1:366099-374381 GCF_000317375.1 Microtus ochrogaster
CGTGGTCCCCCCACCCTATGTCCCAGCGCATCCCGCTGTGGTCCCTCCAGTGTCCTGGCGCATCCTGCTGTGGTCCCTCCAGTGTCCCAGCGCATCCTGCCGTGGTCTCCCCAGTGTCACAGTGCATCCTGCTGTGGTCCCTCCCTCGGGATGCTGGATTGAATTTGATGACATGATGCTGGGGATGCGCCCACCAATGACACAGTCAGTTAGACAAGGAAGTCTACATATGTAGGGGAAAGAACTGCCTCCCCCAGAGCCTCAGGCTGGGAGGAAGAAAGCCATTGAAACCTGACTTCGTGGTTCTCAGAGAGAAGGATGGCCCCTGTCGTGGAATGCATGCTACAGCTGCAGAGTGCTTTCCTCTGAGCTGGGGCTTGAGGAAACAGAGTAATTCTATAATTACCAAGGGAAACCATTTTTAAAATTTTGCTGTTGAGCCCCTGGCAGGGACTCGGCCTCCCCATGAAACATTAATCTTCATTTCATCAAAGTTTTAAGCAGTACTGCCAAAGGAGCAGTCTTTATTTTAAACCAGGTCAGTGGATATGGAAACCTTCCAGGCTGGCTGGCCGGGCAGGACCTTTCCTGTGGCCTTGTCGCAATCTCTCCCGTCAAGCCTCAGCTTTGAGATGCTTTCCTGATGACGGACTGCTTCTGTCTGTTGCTTGAAGATCTGTGGGTATTGAAACAAAGTGTCTTAAGGACATCTGAGGGGAGGAATTTTCATTTCCACGCTTTCAAGCACGCCGCTGGAGTATGAACTTCTCACGTGACTATTTTGTTAGTGTCAGAAGTGTCATAGTATAGTTGGTTTAAGCCAGGACTTGATCAGGAATTGATTCCTGTGTGCGCATCCGTTGCTCAAGGCTGTGTTTTTGTTCTCTCTCCTAGGATTCATGGTTGGTAGAGACTATGAAGCTGAAGGGATTGCTAAAGATGGTGCCAAGATGGTGGCTGCTGTAGCCTGTGCCAAAGTGCCTAAGATCACTGTCATTATTGGGGGATCCTATGGGGCTGGAAACTACGGCATGTGCGGCAGAGCATACAGGTGGGTGGGCGCCACAGCCTTCTTTGAAAGAATTGCAGATGGTCATGTTAAAGCCAGGCGGTGGTGGTACATGCCTGTAATCCTAGATCTTAGTGGGTGGAGGTAGGGGGAGAGTTCAAGGCCAGCCTTGCTATAAAGCAAATTTGACACCTGCTTGGGCTACAGAAGACCCTCTATGCAAACAAAACAAAAGTAAACAATCAGTTTATTCCAGACCTGGGGTCTGAAATGACACTCAGCACACTTAGCCTTTAATCTGGAGTGGGCTCTGCTTACAGGCCTTTGCCACCATGCCTGACTGCACTGGACAAGCATGGACAAGCATGATGATTCCTTTCTTTCTCCCCAGCCCAAGATTTCTCTACATGTGGCCAAATGCACGTATCTCGGTGATGGGTGGAGAGCAGGCAGCCACCGTGCTAGCCACCGTGGCAAAAGACCAGAAGGCACGGGAGGGAAAGCAGGTGGGTGACCCCTTCCTCGTGTGGGTCTGGCTGTCACCGGCAGAGCACCCAGGCTACCTGTGCGCCCTCGGGGAGGATGTTGAGGCTCCACTCCCTGGTCCTAAGCATGCTGGGCAAGCATGGGACCGCCAACCTGTACCTGCAGCCCCAGAAATTCCTTAGTACTGGACACAGACACACTGGCTTCTTACTCTTCTGTAACTGGTGAGATCTCGGGAAATCCATTTACTCCTTTTTGGCCCTATAGCTATGTGTTCTTGCTGTGGCTTATGTGCACTATTGTCTCATCAGAGGAAAGGAATGGGACACCTACTTGGTGTGTGACATGGGCTTTGACCTGCCAGCAGGGATCATGTGGTCAGTGATGGAATCTGAAGAACTAGGATGGTGCAAAGCCACTCGTGTCTCTCACCCCTCTTTGTGTGTGTGTGTGTGTGTGTGTGTGTGTGTGTGTGTGTGTGTGTTAAATGCACACAGTCATGTATGAGAATGTCAGTGCATGGGATGTCAGGATAACCTCTGGTATTGTCCTTACCTTTCACCTTGTTTAGACAGGGTCTCTTTTGTTGTTTTTCTGCTGGGTACGTGAGGCTAGCTCTCTTGTGAGCTTTCAGGGAGTCTCCTGTCTCTCCTCTCATCTCGCCATAGAAGTTCTGGGATTGCAATTTGTGCTGCATGTCCAGCTTTTACATGGATTCTAGGGATTGAATTCAGGTCCTCTTGGTTTTTGCGGCAAGGGCTTTTACCTACTAAACTCTCTCCCCAGCCTGCCTCTTTGTCTCGACCTGGCAGCAGGAACTCTGTAGACTTAAGTTGGTGTCTTAAATTCACTTTAGTGCCAGCTACAGCAAAGTGGTAGCTTTGCTTCGTGCATGTGCCCAGGTGGAGGAGGCCAAAGTGGGTGCTGTTGCTACTGTAGGTGGTGGAGTAAGTCCGCCTGGTGTTTTGAAGGAATGTTTGAACTTTAGCAAATAAAACAGTCCCTTGCTAAGTAACCAGTCTTCGGTTCATTTAATGTATAGATATTTAAATTATTCCTTTTCATATACATATCAGAGGGTCTCCCTCCAGTGGCTATTCACCTCTGCACTTAAGTATGTGTGTAAGAAAGGGTGAGGTTTGCATGAAGCAAGTTGTTTAAGTATAGCTGTTTATTTGCTTATTTATTTTACTGGGGGTTGAAGCCAAATGCTAGGCAAGTGGTATACATCCCTAACCCAAGAATATTTCAAAGTTGAAAAATGTATTCTCCTATAATTCTCCTATAAAGATCTAGGATTAAAGGTGTGCTCCACTATGCCTGGTCTTTTCCATCTTGTTGGTTTCTGTGTGTTGCCCTGGCTGTTCTGGAACTTGCTCTGTAGATCACAGAGATCCACCTGCCTCTGCCTCCCAAGTGTGCTAGGCTTAAAGGTGTGCGCCACCACACCGGCCCTTCTTTTTAGCTTGAGATTGTTAAAGCGTTTTAATTATATGATATGACTTATATCCACTATTGTACCCTGGAGGAACACAGTGACGTGTGACGTCTTGGTTTTAGCTTTGTGTTGTATGGCCTCGGTGTGGTGTCTTTGATGACGGCTAAACCTCGTCCCAGGCAAGATCATATATGTTAAAGCATCATTTGCAGTCTGTCTCTGTGCAAACGTTAGTTGCACCCTAATGGTTCACAGAGTGTATCTTTATCCAGAGGAGTCAGTCCCAGGGATGCGGACTTCCTGTCTCTTTTCTTTCAGTTCTCCAGTGCTGAGGAGGCAGCTTTGAAAGAACCTATCATTAAAAGGTTTGAAGAGGAAGGAAACCCTTACTACTCCAGTGCAAGGTGAGTGCAGGCCTTCTCTCTGCCCCTGAGGGGGCTCCTGGCATCCGAGGCAGCAGCTTCACAGAGACCTGAGCTCTTGGGATGGTTGACCTTCAGAGGGCATTAATGTAGTGTCTGGCTAGGCGTGATGGTGCAAACCAGATATCCTGCCATTTGGGCATCTCTGGCAGGAGAATTGAAGTTTGAAGTCTGCTTGTGCTATATAAAAAGACCTTGTTTAAATAACAAAACTATTGCCTGGACAAATGGGTTACTCTTACACTATCGTTCATCCATGCTAAACTGCCGCCCCCCTCCCAGGCTTCCTTGCTCTGTAGCTCCACCTCCGTTTCCCACACAGCCCACCCCAGTTAGGGTATCCACAGAGGTGGACCTTGTAAGGAGCTGAGAATAAGGGTTCTAATCCTTACATATTCCGGAGCTGCTCCTAATCTCTGCTTGAGCACATGGATTTCCGTGTGGCCCTCCTAGTGGTTTGGCCGCCCCCTTGCTTTAAGCGGGAGACTGACCGATCACCGATTGGTACTGGTTAACAAGTGTGCTTGCATGCTCAGAAGGTGATTAGTCACAGCCGGGATCCACATGTCAGTGCCAAGTAATTACCTCAGACACCATTGCGGCGGCTGTTGGCTGTTTGTTTTCTGCGCGGCATAATCATAATGAGGTAATAAATTCTCGCTGTCTGTCCCAGCTGGAGACTGCTGGTACGGGCTTTCAGATGGTTTTTCCAATGACTGTAATGTTCAGCGTTATGAAGACTAATCTAAGCCATGTCTTCTTTCTTCCCTTGGGCAGAAGGAGAAAAGAATAAATACCAGTGTCTTCTAAAATTAGGTTATGCTTTGAATCATGCCCTTTACTGGTAAGGGCAGACTGGAGAGAAGGGGGGAAGAAAATAGGAAGCTTAGAATCCATTTCAGTCATTGGAATTCATCCCCGTGGCCAGCATTGCTCTTGGCAGTAGAGTACAAAGACTAAAGTGTATGTTAATCAGTTTGAGTTCAAATAATAACATCTGAGATTTGTTGTTGTTTGGCAACAGGATTTCATTACCGCCCAAACTGGCTGAGTAAGAACTGGCTAAGTGTCGGGGTGATCTTGAACTCCTGAGCCCCCTCCCTGTTTCCACCTCTGGGATGACAGGTGTCGCTCAGGTGTCCCCAGCAGTTTCTGCAGTGCTGGGACTGGGGTCAAACCCAGGGCCTCTAGCATGGTGGATCAGCACTCTACCATCTGAGCTATGCCCTGAGTGTATTTGTGTGCCGCGTACCACGGCCCTGGTCTGCGCTCTATGCGCTAGACCCCAGTTTGCGAGCTTTGGGCAAGGGGCTGGAGGTTGAGAACACAGACGCAGAGACAGACCAACACACAGACCTTTAAACACTGATACCAAAGCCCCTCTTTATTAGCACCATGTAGGCTTAAATACACTACAGTCAGTGGCCAACAGGTGAAAATCCCATCCTCTTAGCCTCTAAGCTAGGCACAGCTTCTAGTAACTTTAATTAGAAGGTTCTAGGAGGGAAGAGCAGCTGAAGGCCAGGACTCATTAATCCCAACATTTGTGAGTTTTCAAAAGGCCTGTTTGTCTTCATGCTATTTGTATATATGTATGTATATATGTGTTTTTACCCCACAGACAAATATTGTGAAGGTCATTGGTTCATTTAATTAGCAACAAAGTACTTTATAATCTTTGGTTTGAGCAACAAAGATGCACCCCACTTTGTCATAGTGCAAACAGACATTCAGTGGTAGCAGCCAGTAGAGGCAGAGGAGCTGCAGGGAGCCATGTGAGAGATCTAAAATAAATACAAAATAAAGCACATAGATACGCTCACTGGCAGTGCTTCCCAGGAAGGTTTGGCTGAAATCCTCAAGGCCGGTTGAACTTGAAAGACAGAGACTTTTATATGAACCATGAACTAAAATGAGTCATCTTTTGGGAAAGATTGCACCCTTTATTATTGTCATGCTAACGTTAATATTTGTTAATAGGTTACATTCCAGGCATCAGTGAGCATGGCTGAGTAGATATATCTTTGGGAATAAATTTAGAAAGTCGGGAGGGTTTGTCTATTAATTTACAGGTGCTTAATCGTGCTGTTGAAACAGCTGTTGGCCTGGAGGCAGCAACCTTCTCCTACAGGTGACTTCCAAGCTGGCTTGGAATGTTATCATGTTTGGTCAAGCCCAGATTAACAGTTGTTCTCTGGCTTCCTTAGACTTGAACATGGTAGAAGCCAGCTGTCTGGATTATCTCCTATTATTAGAGCCTCTGTTTCATTGCCTGTTTTCCTGGGGGGCTTCATTGCTCAGCGCCAGCCCTGGTGCTCCCTTTCTGGCACACAGGACATCGCTCAAGTGTTGCACTCCAGCTTTCCCAGGCCTTTCATTGAACCTCTTCCTTGGGCAATTCTTCAAGTCACTAACAAGCCCTTCCCTCATTGCTTGGAGGATTCTGTTGCTCTCAGGCTCCCAAGGGATAACCAGTCCACCTACCTGTTCACAGTCCCCAAAACAGCCTTCTGTCCATTGGCCATTGATATACAGGGTCCCTGTGATGATTGTTTTATGAGCAAAGATGCAGTTCCTGGCTGCCTGTGTTTAATAATCGCTGTGACATCCAGATGCTAGACACATCTGGGTAGAGAAGGGGAAACTGCTGCTCACTAATAACCCCCACAGGGTGGCATTCCTCATTTGGCCAGGGGCTCACATCTACAGAAGGCTGAGGCAGGAGGATCACCGCAAGTTCCAGGCAAACCTGGTCTATAGAGTGAGACCAGTCTTTTCAAAAAAAGTCTAACAAACAATTAAAAAAAGTCAAAAAAGTATTGTTTCTCATTCGTTTTTCTTTATGCATTTGAGAATGCCAATGAGAGCAAACTAAAGTCTCTACTCAAAGGTTTTTCTTTAAAGCAGTTTAAGGGTTTTTTTAAATTTTTTTATTGTAACACAAAAATGAAGAATGGCATTTTCAATTACTTATTTTATTAATAAAATGTAGCGAGGCTTATGCAGTGATTTTTGAGTTGCTAAGAGTTTTGGGTAATGTGCTTTTTGCTGTAAGGTCACTGGGTTGTGTTTATGGGACTCCCCACGTTAAAGAAAAAAGCAGATCAACGTGATTGTTACATTTCTGTGAGTAGCAAAGGAACAGGAAGTCTTTTAAAGAAAAGCCTGAAGCTCCGCCTGGCATCCCTGGTTGTGAGCACTGTCTTTCTTAGTTCCGTGCTCAAACTTGACTTCCGGTTGGTGACTCCAGTAAGCAGGCGCTAGTCAAGAGCTCTGTGTGTGTGTGTGGGGGGGGGGGGATCCTCTCAGTGATTCTGAGCATGACAAGGAGGGATGGCGGCTTGATGGCTGAGTCACAGTGACCATTCTCCTCTTTCCACAGGCTGTGGGATGATGGGATTATTGATCCCGTGGACACCAGGCTGGTTCTGGGACTTAGCATCAGTGCAGCCCTCAATGCACCCATCCAGAAGACTGACTTCGGCATCTTCAGAATGTAGCCAGGATACAGAACATGTTGCCACATGCACACATGCCACACGTGCAAAAATCAACATGTGTGACTAAGCCTTAAAACTTGGGATTTACTGGACATGTAACTGTCACAGGAATTCTTTTCTTAACAGTATGTTGCACTTTTTAATTGTAAAAATCAGTGAGAATATCTGCTTGATGAGCTTTGACTTTTTAAGATTTTCCTTGAAGATATTTTCCATGGCTCATTTTTATCACCCATGAAATGAAGAGAGTAATTTGCAATTATCCGTGAGTACCACAAATATGAAAATAAAACTCTATCTATTCAAGGGTTGTTGAGATGATTTACATAAAATTGTATTACCCCTGAAGTGGTTGTTCTATTAATTACATTTGATATTTCAGCACCCTTATGTGTATGTGCATATGTGTGTGTGTGTGTGTGTATGCATGTGTTTTTGTGCTTGTGTGTACATGTAGCCATCAAAGACCAACTTTAGGCATTGTTTCTCAGGAGCTATCCATACTGTTTTTAAGCTTCATTTTATTTTTGTTTATGTGTATATGTTCTAAGTGTGTGTTTTGTGGTCGGAGGACAACAGCACAGGCTGTCCTGGTGCTGCGGTCCCAGGGAGCTCTGAACCTCTTAGTGTGGGTTCTGGGGACCGAACTCAGGTCCCCGGGATGATGAACAGCAAATACTCTTAACCACTGAGCTGTCTCTCCAGCCCCATGCACCTCGTTCTTTGAGACAGGCTCTCACTGAGTCTAGAGTTAACTGCTTCAGAGAGGCTGGCTTGCTGGGGAACCCCTGGATTCCTCCTGCGTCTGCTCCTTGCCACTGCAAGTGTGCCCCACCACACCTGACTTTGTGGGTTCTAGAGGTAAAATTGGGTTCCTTCCCATTCTTGCGTGGCAAACACAGTATCTTCTGAGCCATCTCCTCAGCCTTCGGCACACTCACTCTGAAGAAGCCACCATCCCATCTCCGTAGGAGTCAAACTTGCCACTGCATGTACTCCAGGCTGCTTTCCCCTCCGTTCTCCCCTCTGTCATTTCCAGGCTCTACTGCCCACAACCTTCCCCAAGGTCACCTGACTTCCATATTGCCGACACGCTGCAGCTGGTTCTTTTTTCTGCCCTCACCAGATGATGGGACTCGGTAGTATCCTCTTTGCTTGAACACTGCCCTCTGAAATGCTGTCCTTAGCTTTGATGGTGTGACCCTGAGTTTCCTACCAACCTCATGAGCTCCCTCTGTAAGGTGTTTCCCCTTGAGATCCATTCTCCCTCACTTTATCTTAATTTTCATTCTTGTGCTAAACTATTCAAATAGCACAAGTATTCTTTTTTATTTTTTATTTATTTTTATTTATTTATTTATTTATTTTTTTGGTTTTTCGAGACAGGGTTTCTCTGTAGCTTTGGAGCCTGTCCTGGAACTCCCTTG
>NC_022021.1:377561-382583 GCF_000317375.1 Microtus ochrogaster
GAACACAGTGTCCGTGTAATTATTTCGGGTAGAGCTAGCCATGTGGGCGGCCGGGTGCCGGGACGCAGCCCGCCGCTCCTATTACTATACCTCTGCCTCCCGAGTGCTGGGATTACAGGCGTGCGCCACCACCGCCCGGCTTATTCTTTTTTATTATGATAAGATAAAGTGTATAACTTTGGCTACTTTTCGGTGAATAGTTCGGTGGCATTAAGCGCTTTTACAGTGCAACCATTCCCATTATCCGTTTCTAGGACCTCCTCGTCGCCGGCTGACTGCCTGTACTGAGTAAACAGTAGTTCCCATTTCCCTTTCCCCTCAGCTTCCAGCTCATCTTGTTTTTTGAAGTGTTTTTTTTTTTAATTTTATGTGCATTGCTGTTTTGTCTGCATTCATGTCTGTGTGAAGGTGTGGATCCTCTGGAACTGGAGTTACAGATGGGTGTGAGCTGCCATGCAGGTTCTGGGAATTGAACCCTGGTCCTCTGGAAGAGCAGCCAGTGTGGAGCCATCTCACCAGCTCTCATCTTCTCTTTAAACAGATTTCTCGTGTCCATGATTCCTACTGGGCTCTTCCAATCTCATGACTTCCAGATGCTATCTAGGAGCCACCTGCAGTTCTTCCCCTACCTTTCCTCCGAGTTCAGATTTGCACATACCCAGAACGTGACTGAGTATCGAGGGGTGCTGCGTACTCATTGTTAAGTCCTGGGTTTTGTCTCCTTCACTGGCTCTTGGACCAGCCCAATCGTTTCTGCCTTGCACCACTATTGGCCTTAGAAGTGGCCCAGCCGCAGCTGGTCCTTAGTCCAGCCTGTCTCCTGTGGAGTGGGAATGGCCATCCTCACCAGGCCATGTCGCCATGCTGCTCCCTTGTGAAGACTCTGCAGTGGCTGAGGAGGAGCCTGTACTTCAGGGCTACCCATGATCCTGCTAATCACATTCTGACCTCATCTTTCAATCTCCTCATGGGGGAATGGCTACCCCAATTTCAGACATCCAGTTCTTTGAACCTGCTCAGTCCTTCCCACCTGTGGTTTACAAGGCTCCATCTGACTGTATCATTCTACTCTTAGTTTTTCAGCATTTAACCATTTAGCATAAGCTGTTGATTCTTCCTGATGTCTGTTACTTTCCCAGGCTAGACTGGCATTGTACTGTATGCACTTATGGAATATGATGTAACTAGGGGTTTCTCTCCTGTCTGCCAGTTCCTGAATAACCACTCTGAGGCTTAATAGTAATTACAAACTGTTTGACCTATTAGTTCAGGCTTGTTATTAACTAGCTTTTACAACTTAAATTAACTCATTTTTATTATTTTATATTTTTACCACGATTCTCGTGGCTTTTTACCAGACATCTTGCTTCTCCGTAGGTCATTGGCATCCCTGCCCCTTTTCTCCCTGTATCTCTGTTTGGATTCCCTACCTGGCTCTATTCTGTCTGATTATTGGCCAAATCAGTTTCTTTATTAACCATTGGTAATAAAACATGTTCAAAGCATACAGAGTGATATCCCACATCAATATAACCTAGTTCCTTTCCCACAAATTAATCAGTCAACTATAAGTATTCCTTTTTGTCCACCTGCTAGAATGTAAACTCCATGAGAGCAAGGATCCCATTTACCTGTGTCTCCGGTGCCTGGAACTTGAAAGTACTCAGTATTTGTTGAATGAATGGGGAAAATAAATCCTGTAATGATGTCATCAGGCCACATAGTTTTCAAGTCATGTGACCAACTGCAATTATCAAGTATTTTCCTGAAAAAATTTCAGAAGGAAAGGTGAGGAAGTCAAATTAATTTGGGGGAGAGAGGCATAGAAATAGAAGATCTTAATTCTGAGATAGCTTTCATTTTCAGAACACATTAAAATTAAAGATGTGTAGGTGGCACAAGACTTTAATCTCAGGACTTGGGAAGCAGAGGCAGGTGCATCTCTGTGAATTTGAGATCAGTCTGGTCTACAAAGCAAGTTCCCATACAGGCACCAAAGCTACACAGAGAACCCCTGTCTCAAAAAAACAAAACAAAACAAAAGTGTATGTGCACATATGTATGTTTGTGTATGATGTGTGTGGTGCTGGTGGGTGCGTGCTGATAGACATGGGTGGGCAGAAGACAACTCTTTGGGAGTTGGTTCTCTCCTTCCGTCATGGAATCTGGGGATCCAACTCGGGGTGTCAGTTGTGTGGTTTGTGCTTTTATATACCGAGCCATCTAACTGGCCTGGAAACACAATTTTTCAAAGTAGGAGCACAGATCTGTTTTTATCACTGTCCCCTAAATTCTTGAGGGGACAGCATCAAAAAGATTCTGTGTCCTGTGTCCTCGGTAGGAAGGTTGCCTTGGAACTTAGCACAAGCTGTTCCTAGGGTCACGGATCATCTCTCTCAGGTGACTGCTTCTGCTAAATCTGCTGTTGGGAGTTGCTGATTGTCCAGTTTTCTCTGCAATCTGCATCTCTCTCAACAAAGAACCATCCACTTTCATCTTGGGTATCAGCATCTTCAGATTTAGGAAGAGATATGTGCTCCAGAGACCTACATCTAGCTGGCAGAAACTGCCGTGCACTCTGGACTTCCAGACATTTCTGCCTTTCAGAATCTGAAATTCCAGGATGGTGGGTAAACTGTATTAAGCTTTTTCAAATTCGTTAATAAAACAGGTGAATTTGCATTCAGATCAGAAAGCAAAATGGATTTCCTGTCATGGCTGTGTAATGATCTCTTGTAAGAGCTGTCAATAGCAAAGTTTTCTGGATGTTCAGGGGCATGTTTGCCCTGGAGGCATCACTAAACCCACATCTAAATGATACCCTCTCTAAGGGGGATGGCCATCCAACTGTGAGGACCTGAGTTTATTCCCCACATAGAGCCTGACACAGCCGTGTGCGTCTGCAATTCTGGTGCTCCTAGTGCTGGATAGATGAGAGATGGAGCCCACAGTAGCTCCTGGACCAGCCAGTCTGGTGTGTGAATGGGACTGAACAACAAAGGCCTTGTCCCAAACAAGGTGGAAGATGACGTTCAAGGATACCTCAGGATGTCCTCTGACCTCCACGTATGTGACATGGCACACACTCAAACTATAATGGGTATAATTTTTATCAAAGGGTATGAGTTGTGTGAAACATGAAATACAGAGTTAATCGGTCTCCAAATCTGCCTCTCAGTTCTTAGAGAATAGACGGACTCAAGATTACCCCCCCCCCCCCAGTTTCCAAGAACTGTGTTTTCTAATTAGAATATGTCTAAATACAGCAAACTAATCATAGCCTGGTGTTCTTTTTAACAGCTCTCTAAAAATGTTACAAATGAAGTCCACGTACTATGCAATGATGACATGTGGGAAAAAAGTCTTTTCCCACAAAGTGCAGTTAGCTCATCTTTATTTTAGGGATCTAGACCAGAACACGGAGGACACAGTGTTTTTCTCTAGTTTTCCCTTTAGGTAAATGTGCATTCCATATGCCAGCCTCGTGTCAAAGGCAGAGATGTGATTCACCATCCACCTGGCACACTTGGAGAATGTCAGGACCTTACTAATCTCACTGGGAACATGATCTTGAGACTCTGCAGCTCGTCCTCGCGGATCAAGTACCGTGACTTCGAGTTAGCTTTGCATACTTCTCACAAGCCAGTATCCAGGGGATCTGCTCTGTAATTTCAAATGTAGATTTCAGGAGACTGGGAATTAAAAAAAAAAAAAAACAAAAAAAGTATCCCCATGCTAGAGACAGACCCAGGGAAGCTGATGTTAGGTTTCCAGACTCAGTGGTCAGTGGTCTGGTTTCTGAGGTCTCTCTGAAATAGAGAGGACCTGAGTCACAGGTTCACATTTATTTTAAGGGAGAGAAGGGGGTATCTCTGAGGGAGAGCAAGAGCCTAGGGGGTGATGAACTCAGAGTGAAGTTGCTTGAGAGAAAGTAATGTCACGTCCGCCTCCTATAGTCAGCTGGAGAAGGGAATCTCAGGGGAGCATTCAGTGAAAAGGAAGCTCAGAAGAAAAGCAGGTGGCATTTTGGGGTGCTGAGACCTAAATAGCAAGAGGTGTCTGTAGGAAAAGTAGTCAACGGTTTTAAATCACAGCTCTGTCAACTACATTCCCATAGCTATATGAGTATTAGAAATAACCAGGTCTAGGGTCTGGAGAGAAAAGTGGTTAAGAACACTCCTTGCTCTTCTAGAGGACCCAATTGCTTGGCTCACAACCACCTGTGTTTCCAGCCCCAGGGCATCTGATGCCCTCTTGTGGCGTCTGAGGGCACCTTCACACACACACACCACAAAAAAAAAAACTTTTTCTGAAGTTGTTTATAATTTAAAAATCTACCAATGTCAAAAACTTGGGAAGACAAAAGTAAATAGAGTGGAAAAAATCTCCATAATCCACTTTCCCAGAAATAATTGCTGCTATTATTATTTTTTGCATGTTCTTTTATTCTACCTGCAAGAATTTGTTTTGCAAAAATGATGCCTTTCTTTTTACTCTGTGACCTGTGCCTTCCTCTGATGTGTTGTAACTATTCTGATATGTTTACAAGTAGCTAATTCTGTTGCAATTTCGATCCAACAGATGCTGTTGGATGTATTCGATTCCTGCTGTTAGACTTGAAGTATTTCTGAGTTTCTACTATGGTGATGCTACAATGAACAGATGTTTAAGTCTCTGAGCATACATATGATGGTTTTCTGTAATAAATCCCAGAAGTGCTCAGACTTACAGGACATGTTGCTCAATTTTGTTCTGGAAGTGTATTTTTTTATTGTACTGGTATGATGACAAGCAGAAACTTGTTCCCAATAGAATTAAATTGTTTGGTGTGAGGTTATGTTTGCTTTCGTTGGTTAACAGTTGTGTCTGAATGACCGTGTCCTACCAGCAAGTTAAGAAGATTCAGCGTGAGTGCAGGGCAGTCGTGGTCGGGGAAAGAACGTGACTGAGAAGACCACGCTGGTCCTGTGCTGCTGCTGACAGGTTGTGGGCACCGGAAGACCACGCTGGTCCTGTGCTGCT
>NC_022021.1:383653-389192 GCF_000317375.1 Microtus ochrogaster
TGCTGCTGCTGACAGGTTGTGGGCACCGGAAGACCACGCTGGTCCTGTGCTGCTGCTGACAGGTTGTGGGCACCGGAAGAAGGCAGGAGAGGACCAGAATAAACCAGCCAAGAAGTTATTTCCCTTCTTTCTAGATACTCAAGTCTCCATCCCTCAGATCCCCCTTCTCTCTCCTAACCAGTGGCTTTGGGTTGAGTGGGCTGAGTTGGGGACGTGGCGGGGGGGGGGGGCGGGAAGGTGCATGTGAAGAGCTTTGTAATGTCACATACAGATTTACCGGAGGGTTTGGTGGACTCATGGTGGAAAACACGAGTTTATTTTGTTCTAATGAGCAAACTTTTATCAAGGTAGGCTTTGTGCCAGGCTTTAGGGCTAAGGACAAGTATGGATTGGTACCTGCCCTTTTATAGCATGTAGCTAGTGACTTCTGAAGGTGTTCACTTGCTCGGTATCCTCCATCTTTTGGTGAGTGTGTCCTCATCCCTTGGGTGGTACCTTCCTCTTGTTCTGTGCAGTCTTGGTGACTGTGTCCTGGCCTCTCACTCCCACTTACTGAGTCTTTGTCAGGTGGACTGTCCCCAGCACCTTGATCTGCACTAAAGACAAAGATGAATGACTGGTCTGGAATTGTTCCAGTGGTCCCCAGGTTTGCTCTGGGCTCCCTAGAACGGGTCTGGCTACTATGACTATACAAGCCAAGATGTGTAACCATCTCTCCCTTTACCTTGGGTAGGTATCACACTCAGGTGGTCAGGCTACCCCACTGGGCCAGCTCACTGCCCTGCTTATCTCTTTAGTGTAGAGGTGAGACTAGTTTAGAGGTCTTCCATCTTGGTTTCTTATTAAAATCAGCTATGGAGGTTTAAAACTATGCTTGAATAAAAATCTTTGTGGTGTGATGGGGTACTTTAAAAACTCTTAGCTGTTTCAGAATAATGAATCTCAAACATCAGTTTAGATCAGTACTGAAGGCCTCCAACAGGCCCAAGTATGGCAAACACAGGCCCGAGCATAGCAAACATGGCAGACAGCCTTTGCCCTTTCACCCCTTTTTCCTCTCCCTGCCTAAAAAAAAGTTACATTTCTTATTGGTCATTCCCTTATTTGACCACTGACTCATTCCTGAGACAAAACACTGAGGTCCAACAATCAAAATCCATTATTTAGCTAATATATCCAGTTAGGATTTACCAACTCACCCTAGCACAGATCCCAGATCCCTCTCACCCTGCTTATTCCCTGAAAACCCCTCTCTTGCTTCTCTGTCTTTCTTGCTTCCTTGCTTGTTTGCTGCTGCTGCTGCCACCTTTGCAGCCCTTCCCCCACACCCCGTTCCTATGCTAAATCTTTGTGCTGAAAATTTGGTGTCTGGGTGTGTCCTGGGTGGATTCAAGGGCGGGAGGAAGGGAGGAGGGTCCCTTTCAAGTATCATCTTGAAATTGTTTTATTTTTTTGTCCTTGTTTGTTATTTATTTGTTAAAGCAGACAGACAGACAGACAGACAGACAGACAGACAGATAGATAGAGGCTCACTACATAGCCGACATTGACTCAGACCTATGCTAGTCTAGAACTTGCCTCAAAGTCCTGAGAACTGAGATTACAGCCTGATAGCAGGCCTGTGTGGCCAAGCCCAGCGGGAAGGCTTCTTAACATGCAGGTTGCTAGGCGACAGGCAGGTTTCTTAATCCTAGGTCTGCAGAGGGCCCCAGCGTGTTCGTCCCTGGCAGGTTTCCTGATCACATTGATTCTGCCGGACTGAAGGAGGAGATGACTTTAATCCCCTTTCTAGTACTTAATTTTCAGACTTCAGGAGACTTTTGCCACGGGAAAATTACTCCCATAGTCTTCCTTTTCCATAACTGTGCATTTCTCTCCTCAAGTTATAGGGCAGTTTAAGTTTATCTTAACATCTCCACAACTATTAATTAAGATCAGACACTTGGGCCAGTGAAGGTGTTGACTGCATAACCCTAACTTCCCAAGTTTGATACCTGGAACCCATGTAAAGATGGAACAAGAGAACTAACTTCCTGAACTTGTCCTCTGACCTAAACATGGGCTTGGTTTGTCCTCTAACCTAAACATGGGCTTGGTGACAACTCCCTTGCCCCATGCCATCATATACACACACAACAATAAATAAATAAAAAGGTCAAGCTTTCATATCCTGAGCTATATGCTAGACTCACTGAGGAACTTCCATTGAGAAAAACCTATGGGCCTGGAGAGACTGCAGGGGTCTTCTTTAAAAACAAAACAATAAAAGAGAAAATGAGACTGCTGCTTTCCTGTAATAAATTGGATGTTTTTCTCAGGTTGGAACCCATAATTTTTAAAGCATATTAAGTGGCTAATAAACAGTCAACACCAACACTGGGAGACATTACCCAGAAGAGCAGCTACCCCAGGGCCTTTCAAGCTGTGGCTGATGTTGAAGACCCCTCCATGAATTTAAAATTGTAAATTTCAGATCTTGCACAAATTAGGGGCTCACAGGCCCAGTAAAGCTCTGCCTTATTTTGCTTCCCTAGCCCATTTCTGGCTCTCTGCTAAAAGTGAGTAGCAAGGGCTAGAAATTTCTTAGGAGATTTCTCCACAAGAGACGGGCAGAAACAAGCGCAGAGTCAAAGTGAGTGTTTTATGTAACAGGCCCTAACAGCAGCAGACACGTCACTTCCCCGGATAGCTCTGAGTCATCTCTCTGCTCTGGTGCCTGTGTTTCAGCTTCTCTGTGGGTTAAACAGGGCTTTAGGTCTCCACGGATTCCTGCCAGTCCCTCATTTCCAGGTGACTGAGTAGACGCTTTGAAAAGGGAAGATTCATCATCTCCACGGTTGGTAATTTGAGATCATTATTTTTGAGAACCTGTATTCTGGAGAAATGTGCGCAGTGTAAGAGTCACCATTGCAATAATCTTGAGTTCCACGGCTTGGCGTGCCTTCGTGTTGTGCGAGCATCACAGCCGTGGCTGTCCATGTCTGGATATCACCACAGGGAAACTGAGTGGAAGTCTGTCTGTGAAGCAGGAATTCCTTCAGCCCCTAGTAGCCACCACTCTTCTTTGCGGGATTCTATTCCAGATGCTTCAGGAAGTGGGATCACATAGTATCTATCCTTCTGTGGCTTGCCTATTTGCTTTAGCTTAATGTCAGCCAGGGATGATCTTTGCCAGGTGTGGCTGCGGTGGCATGAGTACAACCAGGCTGTATTCTCCTAGGTGCCCCGTCCAGAAACTTGGGTGTCTGTGATCTTTCCCCTGCTTTCCTCTGATGTTCGATTGACCAATAAATCTTACTGATCCTACCTCTCAAAAAGCTCCCTAAATCCCCCTTCTCTATCTCTGCACCTGCTTCAACTTGGCCTTTGTGATTACTTCAGCACCAGAGCTCCTGGCCAGTCTCCCTGACTGTCTGCCATTACTCACTATTTCACTCATTGGTTTACCAGAGACTTAGCATGAACATTTCTTGTCTGGCATGGAGCTGTCTTCTTAGATGACAAAGCGTTCCATGTAGCTGTTTGAGCCATTTAGAAAAGAGAGGAGAGAGGAGAGAGGAGAGAGGAGAGAGAGAGAGAGAGAGAGAGAGAGAGAGAGAGAGAGAGAGAGAGAGAGAGAGAGAAGAACCTGATTTTATCCAAGAGTGTCAAACTCCAGGGCCTTGTTTTTCCTGACCCACTCGTTGCCTCTCAATAAAGGACTGGAATGAAGTTTGAAACTCTTGATAAATGAAGGTTCACAAACAGCATGAAAACTGAGAGTAACGAATACAGGAAAATAAAGAGCTGATGCATAGGACTGGGAAGTCTTGTTTTGCAGCCATAAAAGCACAAAGGAAAAGCACAAAGATTTGGGAATGTTTGTTACCACTATGCTTGAGAGTGTGTCGGGAGGCCCTTTAAGAGCAATCTGCATGGGGCTGGAGAGATGGCTCAGAGGATAAGAGCATTGCCTGCTCTTCCAAAGGTCCTGAGTTCAATTCCCAGCAACCACATTGTGGCTCACAACCATCTGTAATGAGGTCTGATGCCTTCTTCTGGTCTTCAGGCATACACATAGACAGAATATTGTATACACAATAAATAAATATTTTTTTTTAAAAAACGAGCAATCTGCATTAGACTTTTACTGATTTAAAAGCCTGAGCATGGGCCATGATAATCCCTATTGTTTGGACTGACCCCTGTCTTCTGTTCTATGCACTGGGTTCCATGGACATTAACTTACTAGAGGGATGTGCAAGGCAACAATTCTGAGGCATGGTCATTGGACCCTGGCCATACTCGGGAGCATACATGGACGACTTCATCTCTAAAAACCCAGCTCAATGCCTGATCAAAGCAATGTTCTTGCTAGGCATCTGGTGGATGGATTCGTGGTGTAATACGTTTTAAGGTATTTGGGTACCTATCTTTACATATTAGTTTGGATACTACTGATCTGCAAGAGGAAAGATGTCTTTAAAAATGTCTTGGGATGGAGAGATGGCTGGTTGGGGAAGACCCAAGTTTGATTCCCAGCACCCATATGGTGTTTCATAACTTTCCAGAATCTCACTCAATTCCAGGGGATTTGACAACCTCTGACTATCATAGGCACTGTGCATGTGGTACACATACATGAAGTGAGACTGAATTGAAATTTATGCCCTGGCAATGCTGAAGCATACATGGGCAGCCCGAATAGTGGTTCTGTTGAACTGGTCCATATTGGATTTAATGGTCTAAGTCGATGAGGATGACTGACCAGGTCTCTTCCTCAAGAGGTCTCCAGATCTCATTTCAGATAGCTGTGAGCCTCCATGTGGTTGCTTGGAATTGAACTTAGGACCTTTGGAAGAACAGGCAGTGCTCTTAACTGCTGAGCCATCTCTCCAGCCTGGGTACACATACATAACAGGCAAGCAAAACACTCATACACATAAAATAAAAATAAATGTAAAAAAGGGAAGTAGTCCTGTAATTTGGAGAAAGAGGACTAGGACCTCAAGACCCAAAAACCTGCCACGTGTATGTAGAGCTGGCAGAAGAAGGGGAGCATTATAATGAGGTGGGTCATCACCATTTCCTGACCTACTCAGCTCATCCTTCCCTTATCTGATTTTATTCTTTGATAATTGCCACATCCATGTATAAATGATTGTATTACTATTCCACTGCCTTTCAACTTTAGAAATTATCTATTTTAATATATATATAATGTAGTTGTTATTGCATGGACTCAATCAACACCATCAGCTCTCCTTTCTTCCTCAATACAGTTATATTACCATGGATTAATAACATCTAAGCTGCACTTAAAAGTTTTTTAAATTATAGAGCTGGAGAGATGGCTCAGTGGTTAAGAGTTCAATTCCCAGCAATCACATGGTGACTCACAACCATTTATAATGGAATCTGATATCCTCTCCTGGCATGCAGGCTTACATGGAAACAGAGTGCCCATACCTAGGAAAATACATACATAAATAAAATTGAAAAAAGTTTTAATTATCAAATAGGGAAAAGTGTGTGTGTGTGTGTGTATATATATATATAT